>NC_039368.1:81128773-81178087 GCF_003573695.1 Papaver somniferum
GGGGGTGTGGGTGTGGTGTAAAAGATTTTGTTATTCAAATGTCAACAACGACATTTATTGATTGAATATATGCAGGTTATTGTGCTGTTAAAACTTGGAATCAAGAGTATGAAGAATGAGTTATTTTGTAATTTATTTAGCTCCATATGTAATAAGAGTTTTTGTCACTAAAATTGACAAAGGGGGAGATTATTAGAGCATAGCTCGGTTGAACTCACCAAGCGTTGGTATGCCAAGTTTGGTTGTCATATTTTTGTATCAAAACTCATCTAAAGTCGCTTGATTAAATACTAGAGTCAACTTCGTTTGGGTTAGACTAGAAAGTCTAGAAATGTTGAGACATACAAGTATTACTCCGAAGACCTAAAGAATGTGAAGAAGTAACGAACTAGAACGACGATGTCATATCTAAGCCCATACACATAATCATCCCCACACTAGAAATGAAAAATTAGGTATTTATAAACCATGGATGTTTCTTCTTCTCATTCTTCAGGTCTTCGGAGTAATACTTGTATGTCTCAACATTCCTAGACTTTCTAGTCTAACCTGAACGAATTTGACTCTAGTATTTTATCAAACGATTCTAGATGAGTTTTGATACTAAAATATGACAACCAAACTTGACATACCAATGCTTGGTAAGTTCAACCGAGCTATGCTCTAACAAATTTTATAAGTTTTACTACAAAAGCCAACATGCCTAAATTAGCTAGGATCTTTAAGGTATCTTGCCTTAGGAATGAGGAAGATGTTAGAGAATTTCTCGGTCGAACTCACAAGTGTTTCTATCTCAAGCTTGTTTTCAAATTTAGTTGATCAAAACTATATCTTGATTTTTAATCTACATTTAGTCAACTCTCGTATTAGGATAGAAGTGTGTAGTCGAGTACCATACATCACTGCATTCTACCATTTGAAGACGAATATCAACCTAAGTTCTTAGAGAACTTCATCAACAAAAGGTAAGTGAAGACTGAACCACCTATTACTCAAGTTTTCACCTTTCTATCGCATGACTAAAGAGGACTTGACATGCACAACATAAATTTCGAGTCAAGTTTATCTTGTTAATTATTCTCGAAAAATGTTGACTAAGCTTAAGAACATTTGTTTATATTTGATGAATTTGGTTATGTAAATTTTTTGGTTTATGACCTAAATCGTGATTCAAGATTATCATTTGAAAATATCCTGGAACAGTGATATGTGTTATTGACGTTATTCGAGAATGTTTCAAATAGATTATTAGAATTACTGTAAATATGGATACAAGATATTACACGTACTAGCTTACATATTGGCAATTGTTATAGCTCTGGAGCTGTCGTACATGTACCCAGTACACGTACCGGTGTATCTATAGTTCGACAATGACTTTTGGTACACATACCGAGTATGCAAACCCAAAAAATTCAGTTGACTCGTGAACTCATAATGGTACGCACTCCTAATATGCAAACCGAAAAAGATCTGTTGACTCCTGAACTCAGGATGGTACACATACCTAATATGAAAACCGAAAAAGATCAGTTGACTTCTGAACCAGGATGGTATGCATACCTAGTATGCAAACCGAAAAAGATTTGTTGACTCCTAAACTCGTTTTGTCTTAAAGGTATAGAAATAAGGTACACGTACCCTGACAAAATAACTCACGCACTGGACAGTAATTACACGAACCAGGTACACGTACTTACCCAGTCGAACATTTTCATAAGCATCAGAATGATTTCAATGATATAATAGGTATTTGAATAACTCTCTAAAAATACCTCTAGACATATTTGATCACATTATAACCTATGGTTGTGACTCAAGTTTAAAGTCTTAAAGTATTTTATGAAAATGGTTAAGCTTATAGTTCGTCTGGTTAGTTTCGACTAACCTTTCATGAACAAGTCCTTGTACATGGTTCGGTTACGGTTTATCCTAACCAGAGTGTATATTTTGTTGTGTTAATCTTAAATCAAAGATTCATTTAATGGTGGATATTGATTACTGGATTCCAAATATATATTAACTTAAATCTAAAGCAACCTTTGATTTTGAAAGTCTATATAAGGAGAACCTCAAGCAAATGGGATCTTGGAATCCCTGACACTTTTCTTGTATGTCTTAGTTGTAAACTAGAGTCGTCCTCTCCTTTAAACCTTTTTAGGTTTAGCAACTAAAAAGACTTCGCTTACGGATTTGTGAAGCCACGTCTGACTATCTTTATCTTGATAGTTCGTGTATCCTGATCTTGATACTGATTGTTGAGTCTCACTCCGATCAGGCGAGATAGATAGAAATCGCAGGATTCTTCGTCCCAGACTTTGTGATTCCACAGGTATATTCCTCTATAACGATTCTTTGTTGAAATTGGAGTTGGTTTTACTTATGAGGTGAATAATAATCTAGGATGCTCTTAGGGAGTCGTAAGTACCAAATTTTGAGGTTTGCTAAACCTCTTCTATTGCAAACACTTTCCTACCTCACCTTGATCTTTTAATCAAAACGGAAATCACATATAGGCTTATCTATGGGAGGCAGATTGGTTTAAAGTCTTCAATTGAGTTGAAGTAACTCTTAGGATGTAAAGAACGTCAGCTAAGGGAATCAATTGCGCAGAGTCTTGCGAGATTCAAGAGGAGTAAATAGAGTGACTATAACTGAATTACTGTGACGATGGATTCAGTCTCAACTACATTACATTCTGAAGTATTGATAGTAGTCTAGAGTCTATAACGGCCTAATACAGTTTGGTGTTCAAATCTGTACTAAGTCCCGGAGTTTTTCTGCAATTGTGGTTTCTTCGTTAACAAAATTTCTGGTG
The DNA here is from genome assembly GCF_003573695.1 of Papaver somniferum. NCBI lineage: Eukaryota > Viridiplantae > Streptophyta > Magnoliopsida > Ranunculales > Papaveraceae > Papaver > Papaver somniferum. The sequence continues at coordinate 81,131,592 of NC_039368.1, forward strand.
TCTGTATTTCCTTTTCTGCATTATATTGTTTATCTTTATAACTGAAATATCACAGGTTGTACGTAAATCAATCAAAGTAGATACGTCCATCGTAATTATTGAATACGACTTGATTTATCTTAAATATTGATCTTTGAGAGTCCAAGTACTCTCATGGAATAATCAGGTTCACGTACTTGTCTCTATTTACATACTGATTGTGAGAGAAAGAGATACAAAATCTTCATATAAATCCTGATTGAGATTCATTAAGTTGTAACTCTCAAAATTGTATTTAGGCTTAGTCCATACAGGTTGCCTAAGAAAAAGTTGGTGGTGTATTTTGGTACCCCCGCTTTTCAGAAGAGAAAAGTTTTACTTAGATCAGGATGTAAAGAACCAGTTATGAAGAAATGTTAAATTGACTGGGTTACCTGCTCTCCTACTGTATCCCAATTTTGTTTGAAAAAACTTGTCGGGAATCCGACAGGACCAAGGGCTTTGTTAGGTTTCATGCTTTTTAAAACTCCTAGAATTTCATCTTTGGTAAGGATAAACATTAGCTTGTCAATGTCCTCACCAGCAATGGAGGCCTGAATATTATTAAAAATGTCGGAGTTTTGGTTATAGTCGAGGGATCCTCTGTGAAGGGGGTCTAGAAGTAGTCCTTCAAGGAAGAGTGAATTACCTTTCTGTCAAAAGTGACTACATTATTACTATTCCTAAGACATTCAATAATATTCCATTTTCTTCTCTTAAGAGTAATTGTGTGGAAGCATTTAGTCTTTTTTTCTCCTAGATTGACAATGTTATCCCTAAACTGTTGTTTAGCTATTTCTTTCTGAGTATCATATAGTTTTTATAGCTGTGATAATTTCTCCTGAATTACCTCTTCTTTCCTGTAAGTGTACCTTGTTGTGTTGATGTTTTCAATTTGTTTGAGAAGCTTTTTAATTTTCTTATATGGAAGGTCAGAGATGTTTTTCTTCCAATCCAGTAGTTGTATACCTAATCTTTCCAGATTTTTAACTAACATAGTGTCTTGATTGTCTCTAATTGTGTGATTCCATGACTCTTATATAATTTGCACATATGAAGCTTCTTTTTGTAATATGGGTGAAGAAGAGAAAGCTTAGTCAGGGACATGTTTCTAAGGCCAAAATTCGTTCAAAACTTGAAAGCGCTCAACCCATTGATGCTGCAATATTCCTGAGATAGATGCTCCTGGTATGGACTATCAATATGTTATTATGAAGCAGACTAGGCACCTACGAAAGAGAGGAAATGAAAAAAAAAAAAAGGATATATAGAGTAAGTAACTGAAAGGGTGACGCCGGTCCTATGGTCTTAAGATGTCTAGCTACTTATCTATTGTTGTTTTTTAAGTTTGCATGTCAATCTCTCTACTTAGATTAGATGAATTAGACTGGTAATTATATTGATGTTACTCTATATGTTTAAGTTTTAAAACTGAAAATCCTTAATGTGTAAATGTTTACTAAGAATGTGTAATTTCAACTTTTAACTTGATGCTGAGAATGTTTGATTAGTCTATGTGTTTGTGATAAATTGGTTCATGGGGTTCTATATTCTGCCGATTAGGAACATAAATAAAGAGGATGAGAAGTTTAACGGACCTAGACCAGAGCTAAGATATCCTACAAAGAACTTGGAGGATTTGTCCTTAGTAATCTAAGAACCAGGACTATTGACTATTACAAAACTAGGAAGCAAAGTAATTGAGATCACTAGGGACTCGAAATAACAAACACAGAACACGAGTACAAACACAGAAATCGTCAAGTGAAATCAAAAGAACATAATTAAATCAAAACAGAGAAAAATGGATAACAGAAGTTCCTGATTTACTCAAGGAGGATTTGGAGGCAGCAGGTAATTTTTTTGGGGGGAGAAGAGAGAGTGTCTCAAAAGTCGAATGCATAATACTTTCATCTGTTACTCCCATAAGATTGCATTGAGACATATTGTTTTTTTTTTTTTTTTTTAAAAGCCCAAAAAGTGGGAATTAATACAAACTTGCATCATAGAAAACATTATTCCTCCCTCCCTCACATTAATATATGATCTACTTTTTAAATTTTGTTACACTAACAGGTGACCTATATCATCAAACAAAGGGATATTTTTAAAACTACAATTTTAATTGATTATTGTTAGTGCAAGAAGGATTAATTGGTGTTTGATACTTACATTTTGTCCAACATTAATGTTTGGTCTAACATTTGTCCAACTTAGGGGTTGGTATTTGGAAATGACGTTGACTTTCGTTGACTCTAATTAAATTATAGCTAAATATTCATGCATTTACTATTTTACCCTTTACGTGGATTACACACTATCCTTGTTGTCGCACACACTTTTGACACACTTCAAAATTAACCTAACCTAACCTAACTTTCCCTACCACTTTATTCGGCGATTCATTTATCTCTCTTCCATTTACGAACAGAATCTTGATTATCATCGAAAAAAATTATCAAAAAACAATCCATTCATCAATCTATAGAAACAGTTATCAAAATATCAACCTACACCACCACCATTTCAATTTCTTCATTTCTCAACTAAAAATCGAAAATTAATTGGGAATTTTCAGTACAAGCTTCACTACCGAACCTAATTATTTCTCAATTATAATTCCATCGATAACACCTGCAAGTATATAAAAATAAACAAAATATCATTTCTTTATTTTGATTTATTTACTGAATCCTATTACTATTGCTCATTTTATTTTAGTCTTCCCCAATACCCTAAATTGAACCTTGATTTTTTCAATTTTTTTAGATAAAATTAGGTTTTGATAATATCCCACAATGATTCGATCAAAACCCATTAACCAATTTTAAGAAAACCCTCCATTACCAATCTGTTCTTCACCGTAAGCTTTGATTTACCACTATGCATTTCACGAATCGAAAATCTCAATCCAAACGGAAGCGAATCAGTGTCGAATCGTTATTGTTTTAAAATCAATGAATCAGAATCTGATCCAAATCCTAATCTTGACAAACCATGAATTTGATTTTTTATCTTGAGAAACTAGTAGCAGAACCTTCATTTGATTTAAGAATTATAAGGGTTTGGAGAAGGAAGATAAGACGGTTTGGAAATAAAATAGAGATGGAGAAAGTGAAAATGTGTTTGGTGTTACAGTGGTAGTGATTGAGAGACAGATTATTATTTTTCTTTGAAGTAGAGAGACGGAGATGGTGGTGGCGTCAAGGGTTTCAAGAAGGATTTGGTTTTGTTACCCTCGAAGGAATTTTAGGTTTGAAGGGTATAACCGTAAATTTGTCTGATAAATATATTTAATAAATTATTTTTTAATAATTGTTAACGGAAGTCAAAATTTAGAGTATTCAACGTTGGTCAACGTCATTTCCAAGTACCAACCCCTAAGTCGGACAAAAGTTAGACCAAACACTAATGTTGGACAAAATGTAATATCAAACACCAATTAACCCGTATACGAAATATGTATAATTTAATACCCATGTTTATATTCATAATGTAGGTGTTTTAAAATAATTTTCAATGGTATAAAGTTTACAAATATCCATGGAGAGATAAACTATTTCTAAATTTTTCTATTCCCTCCGTACCATATATACAGGCGGAATACTCAAAGTCTCTTATTTTAAGAAACTTTTTTGATTTTATAAATTTCTATATTTTTTCCAGTTTTACTCTTAATTATATTCCCAATGTCAGGGGCATACACTCAACAATGATGATTCCCAAGCAAATAAATAGGGATAGTAGAAGTAAAAAATCGATACTTATAAATATTCCTCCTTCCTACGCCTTAAAAATTGTGCAAACTTAAACTAGGTCATCTATTTAGTGGGACGTAGGGAGTATGTTATTATTCAATACAGATACAAAGGAGTGAGTGAATCTAAGAGCAGTTCCTATGGAATGAACGAACTCAAAGTTTGTTCATTTTGCTCCCACTATGGACTCAACAAACATGAAAAACGGATGTACAAATCAACAAATTTTGTTAGTTTGTTGAGTGAGTTGGAAAATGTAGTGCGCGCTTGATGGAAGGCTGGGCGGCCTTGGCAACAAAGCTGGCGCTTGAACCAACAACGTTGGCGCTTGTCTTTCTAGCGCGCCTTGTTACCTCACGCGCCAGCGTCTTTCCTGAAAGCGTCGTGTTTTTCATAAAAGTGTCAACGAGTGAATCTGGACGGCTGAAAAATCTTGTGATATAACGTCTATAATTTTTGAGTTATATAAATGCTCTCCATTTCGACTCCAAATTCACATTCACACATCTAGTCTTCTTTGCTCTTCTTCTCTGAGCTTAAAAAAAATCTTCAACTTCAATTTTTTTTCAATTCTTGAACATGTCTCGGCCCTTGTTAGTTCCGCGTGCTTCGTATACTAAAGAAGAATATGAATCTATTTGCAAAGCTATGTTTTTTTTATTTACTCAGCTTGCTTCAGCAAACTATCCATGAGCGATTATTCACGACGGTTTCTGCAGTGACACCCGGAATCCGAGTCTTCGTGCTATATGCGACATAGAAAATCGCTTTCATACAATTAAGAAAGAAGTAAGTGAGTTTGTATCTTTAACCGTACAAGCCAATCTATATAGACTAAGAGGTGAAACTGATACTGAGATGGTAACAAGATCTTTGGCTGAATGGCGAAGATGGAAAAATGTGGCTTTACCTTTCGAAAATGTTTTAAAATCCTTAAGGTGTTGAAGCTAATGTAGTCCTCCATAATTCAGTGAAGCTAATGTAAAACACTTAATTTTAAACATATGTAATTTCATTTAATTCAGACCGTCGTACTTTTTAAACTAAAATTACAAATGTAGCAGAATTAAAAATTACAAACAGTCTTTCTAACGTCGGTCATCGCTAGCTCTCCCATTGTTATCTTCTGGAGTCAAGAATTCTCCAAGACCTGGGGATAGACCTGTGATATCCCAAGTTGCCAACATATATAATAAATTTCCATAAGGAGATAAATATGGTTGAACAACATTAGGCGATTTTAAAGAAGCACTAGGCGATTGGAAAGCACTCGGTCCTCCAACAATATAAGATGTTTGTTGTTTTGGTGGTAGTGGTGGTGTATAACAATCATTTGGGTTGTAGGGCGAGAATGATGATGAAATGCGCCTAGGATCTAGCCGAAATGGGGTAGGCTATTGAGATACATGCACAGTTTGTGGTGAAGTATTGTGTCGAATGTGTGGTGAAGAAGAACTTTGTCGTACTTGTGTTTCTCCCACCACTGTTTCATCACTATCTTGCCATGATCTATTGCTCCTGGTGAAATCGGAAGACTGTGACTGCCGCCCATCATCATTTACTGTTGGACTCAATTGGAACATTGTGTCCTCGTGCCATATCTGAAACACATTCAAGTGTATAGCCCCCATTTTCCGAGTCATCTAATGTTACTCGTTCAGTTGGTTCCGCAACTTTTCGTCAGTGGCAGTGATATTGTAGTAAGGATAATCACGCTCCATAGATTGGGAAACAATGGGGATCGTGGTTGGCTTACCTTTTGAAGTAATACTTGACATCTCCATACGAATTTCGAGCAAATTTGACGAAGATGATGAAGAACTTGCACTCGTGGTGGAGTAAGTCATAAAGCATGGCTCTTTTGGAGGTGGCTGGCTAGGAACGATATTTGCATCATGGGACATGCGTGATAACGCTGGGAGATCAAACCCATAGATGTGCATGTTGTGTATCCCAATTACAGGCTTCACAATCGACTCGTACCATTTGACATACTGCGCTTCACTAATATCTGTCTGTGTATTTAGTTCATACCTCTTCCAGTTGGTTCTTCTCAGCCTATCAAAATCTGATCCAGGGGTTTGCATCTATTGTGGAGGGTTAATTGCAATTGCATATATACCTTGCATTTGGTACTACAGTCTTTCTCCCATGTACCAAACCCCTTTATCCAATTATGGAGTGTAAAAAACAACTCTATGCAGTGAATAATCAAGAATAAGTTATCCAACATCATCACCATACTGAGAAAAATCAATGTAAGGGTAAACAACGACGCTGTTGTGGCTTAGAGTCATCTGATGAAACCTCTGAACAAAACTGGAACTCGAGATGTCGCTGCCAGTGTTCTTCGCTAAGTTAGACGAGATGTACATATCCAACATTGCAAAACTGGAATTAGAAATATAAAATCAGGAGAGATAGGAAGCAAAGAAAATCTTGAGATTTTGGGATGGTTTGATTTGTGTTGAAGAAGCCAATTTTTATAGATAAATTTTAATTTTGAAAATCTGACCGTTGAAACGCTATTGAGAATAGCGTTAAGCGCCATTCTTAATCGCGTTTATTTTGAGTCGTTGATTAGAAGGAGCCGTTGAGAATCCAATGATGTAGAATAAAACGCAATTGAGAATAGCGTTAAGCGCCATTCTTATTTGCGCCAAACGCCAATCTTAATTGCGTTAATCACAAAAAACATCCAGGAGCCACTCGACTTCTCCTATCCTATACTTAGTTTTTTTTGCTAGTCTCTCATTTTTTCTTTTTCCTCTTGAACAAACTAGTTTTTTAGTTTCATATATTGAATCAAATCAAACCAAAAAGAAGATAAAATTTAATGAAATTGAAACTTGATTGATACTAAAAATTCTACATCGATTCCACTACATCAAATTGAAAAAAAAAAGAAGATAAAAACATAATTGAAGCTACATAGTTCCATAATCTACATGGTTTCATATATTGAAATGACGAACATTGTTAGTGCTAGGATAACCATAGTTTGCACCAAGTGTTCTAGGAGGATAACCATGTTTTTCCAAAATCTTATTTTGTTTATCCAACATAAATTGCTGCTTCCATTCCGGCAAGGTCTCAACCTCCACATCCAACACTTCGAGTTCATGTTTCTCCAAAGCTAAATCCAAGGTTTCTTGTTTGTCTCTGCAATAGTTAATAAATATTCTTCTTGTCCATCCAATCTTGCCATCTTCTTTGCATTCTCTTCACTAAAATGTTTCAAAATACGGTCGGTTCTGTGATTGATGGCCGATAGCTCCGAAGCTTCCTTTTGTTGAGCCCTTTTTCCCGTTGGTCGACGAGGGCCATCCTTTTCAAGCCATCTTGGGTCGCTTCTTGCCGGAGCACTACTTGTTGAAGCATTAACACTAGGAGCCTCCGATTCATCTTCCTCATTTTGGGTAGGATCAAATTCTTCGGGATTGAATCCGGGAACATGGGCTTTGAAAAGTCGGTACACCTCTTCATTTCCAAAAGGTTTTCCCTTGCTAACCTTACTATATTCCAATCTAGCTTTTCTCTCCTACAAAAAATAAACAAAAACCCAAGTTATAAATCCTTCAATAAAATAAAATGACATACATTAAGAAATCTTAATAAAACTTACAAGATCATCAATTCCGCATCCGCTTGCATTGTTTCTATGCAAATTTCTTAAGATACCAACCCACTTTTTGACATCTTTTTTCAAGGTACCAAATCTATTTGCAACTTATGAAAACTCCTATCATACTTATTCCCAAAGATGCTTACATAGGTATCGAATACCCGCTCCCAAAACTGGTTTGATTTTTGATCAACTCCGGCAACACCATCAAGTGTAATGCTTATCCAAGCTTTGGTGATTGCAACATCTACGGGTGTAGCATATTTTTGCCATGGTTAAAAAAAGTCTGAATTGCAATGAATTTTAAGAAGATGGAGAAAAAAAATCTAGAGATTGAAAGGTTTTGGTCTGAGCTGAAGTGATCAATTTATAGGGAAAATTTCGAATTCAAAAAAATAGCCGTTGAAACGCTATTGTTATTAGCGTTTTTTTCTGAGTCGTTGATTAGAAGGAGCCGTTAAAGATCTAATGGTTAGAAATGAAACACAATTCTTAATATCGTTTGGCGCTATTCTTAAAAGCGCCAAACGCAATTCTTATTAGCGTTTTTCTTGAAAAACATCCTGAACCTAAGTCAATTCCTCAAGTTCCATACTTAGTTTTTTTTTCTTCTCTTTTGAAAATCCATACTTAGTTTTTTTTCTTCTCTTTTGAAAACAATAAAAACCATAAATAATACAATGAAAATCTTAATATTTTTTAATTTTAAAATCTAGAAATCATAGGATAACAACCAAGTGCAGCAACTAAAGCTGTTCTGTTGGGTAAACATCGGTAGGATCGAATTCGCCATCCGAACCATCAAGATCATCTGGTGGTGGAGGGGGAGATTCTGGTGGGATTTCACCGTCTGTGAGACCTAGTCCATGTCGTATCCAAATGTGTTGAACAATATCATTGCGGAGTTGGAGATATGCCTCATCATTCCTTAACTCGTGGTATGACCTCGGTATTCCAGTAACCTGTCGTATTGGTTCGTTCACGACTTGACCCCAATCTAAGTTACGTCTTTCATTCTCAATGACTATGTTATGCAAAATCAAACAAGCCTTGATAATAAAGTTTATATCCTCCTTATCCCAGTAAAATGCTGGCTTTTTAGTTATTTGGAACTTGTTTTGTAGAGTTCCAAGAGCCCTTTCAACATCCTTTATCTTCGCTTGTTGGTATTTATTGAAAAACGTATTAGCTGGCTGATTTGGAAGAAGAATTTTGAATGACTGCACAATACAAGACAATCGTGGATATATATTATCCGCCAAGTAGTAACCCTTGTCGTAGTTGTGGCCATTGATGCGGTAATTAAGATAACAAATATATTAAGGAACTTCTAATGTGTAAAGAAAATCATAATAATATGGCAAACAAAATAATTGAAGGAGTTAAAACCAAAAATTACTAACCCTTGTTCCCAAATTAACATCATACGTAAATGGAGGAGGATCGGGTGCTTGCAAAGGCACACGGTTGCCTTCACTGTCTGAACGTACGGTACAGAAAGAAACTCTTAGAAATTCAGGTGAAGCTTGTGAGACGTTGTCATACTTATACCGTGATGGATGTATTGGGGGGACCTGATTCACCAGAAATATCGGATCTTGAGTACTTGCAGCTCCAACTTCATCTTTGTTTTCTTGATGATATATTTCTGGGAGCAAAAATCCAATAGATTGTTGCTTCCACCACCACACATACATGCTCTGATCAACATGCTTATAGTCCCGTCCTTCAACCATATCAATAGGATCATGAGAGGTAGCAAGGTCTTCCAAACGTTCACGTGGACTTCTTGGAATTGTTATAAATCCCCTTGTTTGCCTTAAAAAGCGTTCACCAAGATACATGATACTAGTTTCACTTTCCGGATTATAGAAAGCCACTCTTTGATTGGAGATTTCACGAGCATGCACTATATCAGGATGATCTCTATACATAGTAGTATACCATGGTTGTCATGCCATTCCAACAATTGTGCTCAACTCAATTTGTTGGCGAGCTGTATTAAGAGAGTGTTTGGAAGTACCCCTTTGCAACTTCACTAGACTATCTTTCTTAAATATCATAACTGCAGGCCATACATCAGTCGGTACACCTTCTTGGAGAAAAGGCGTCAAAGTAAGAAAATATATGTAAAACTAATGTTCTAAAACCATCGCCATTCCACACATGTTTTTCCCACCTCTAGCAACCGCACTCATGCTACTATACAAGTGACTAAAACAAGCCGAACCCCAATCATAATTACCAATCGCATTCAAATCACGCAAGGAAGCGATCCAACCTTTGCTTGCTCTTGTAGTGGTACGTGCCATTAAAACTTTTGAAATCACCCATAATAAGAAGTATCGAGTCACAATCTCCCAATTTTCATCATTAATTGGATTGTCCTTGATATAGTTTGCGAGACAAATAATAGGAAATTCAGGTGAGTGCTTGTTGTAGTGTGCATACCCATCCATAGGTCTAAAGTAGGTATCCTCTAGTTTTTGATTTTCTATACTTTTCCATTTACTTGTAGCGGCGTGTTCCAATCTTCTACAACCATTTCCAATAGGAATTCCGGTTAAGTGAACAAAATCTAAAGGGGTGAAACCAATTTCAAAGTTTGGGAAATGAAACGAATTGGTTCTATACCACCACCTCTCTATGATTGCATAAGCTAGTTGTTGATCATCTCTCTTAATTCTAATTTCAAAAAATCTAGCAAGGCCGGAATTTCGAAGAACTTGCCTAGCACTTTCATGAACCACCACACGATTATATAAATCCTCAAAGTCTTCTAGATTACTTCTAAACGTGATATCATGTTGTGTATCAAGTGGGTCTATACTTGTAGAAATATGTTTCTCATCCGATTCTTTAGAAATCAAGATCATATACACATCCATATCCATAATCTATACAAAATAATCAAATAAAAACAATATAGTCACACAATGCACTTAAATTGGTTAATTAATTCATTATCTCATGGCAATTTCACAATGTTCATCATCTAAAACCCTAAATTACACAATGTTCATCATCTAAAATCCTAAATTACATGTCAAATTCGTCATTGTTAGAATCAAAATTGTTATCATTCATCATACAATCGAGTATCATGCATACAATCAACAATAATATCATCTAAATCCCTAACATTTCATCAAAGCATAAAATAAACTCAAATTATAATTCAACTAACCTCTCTTTGGATTCTCAATCAAATTGAGAAATTTAAGTATGCTTAGATTCCTTATGAAGCAGAGAACAAATCCTTTGAAGCAATTTCATTGATTTGAACCATCATGCCAGAAATCAACAAGGAGGTTTTTTAGGTTTGTTTTTTTTTTTCACGAGTTGAAGATGAACTGAGGAAGAAGAAGAAGGAGTCGATGGTGTTACTGGATATAAGAATCAAAAAGCGCTATTAACAACAGCGTTTTCTTAGCGCCATTAACAATTGCGTTTGGCGCTATTCACAATAGCGTTTTGATCGTTGACTTGAGTCCAGCGCTATTCTTAATAGCGTTTTCCCTGCGCTATTATTATTCGCGTTTTACGCTATTCTTATTAGCGTTTTCTGTGTTCCATCATTACACTTGTACTTCCATCCACAGTTCCAAGTGTTGAGGTGGCGTGGAAGATGGATGGATTCCACCATAAGACTTGCTCTTACACAGGAGCAATCCAAACAACAAAACTATCTAGTCCTAAAATTCATCATCAATTAATAGTTGTTCCCTAGGAATATCTAAAGGCCCATATTTCAAGAGGAGTAAGCTGAAGTATTATTGCACCCTAGGGCTGATTCTATTGACACTCTATGTTCATTTAGCACACGATCTGAAAAGAGAAGTGAAGAAAGAAACAAAGGGATTTCTCTCTGGTAAGGTCTGAAGTCTGAACTCTCTCTCTCTCAGTTGCTAATAAAATTAGGGTTCATCTTATTTTTGTAGATTTCTTATAAAGATCCTACCCTTTTTGTGTTCTTTTTGATTGAATTTAAGGTTTTTTCATGTCATGTCTACAAATCTTATCCCATCTGAAAACCTAGAAACTGTAGAAAATGAGGTTGTTTCTACTGATTCTTCAGTTAGGGTTAGTGTTTGTTTAGTTGAAACCCAATCTGAACAAGTTCAGGATTCTGTAGGGGAATTAGATAATACTGTTGAGAGAAGTACTTCTGATCTTGTTGTGGGAGAGAATTTTAATGAAGAAGTAGTTCAGTGTAAAGATAAAGGAAGGAGAATTGGAATTGAAGTAAGGAAGACGGAGTTGTCGTCGATGATTAAGGAAATATTGGTTGAGCAAGCTGTGGTTATGGAGAAATTGGAGCAGGAGGGGGTTGAGCAAGTAGTGGGTGGAAACTCTGGAGCTGTTTTAGATGGGGGAAATGGTAACAAGGAAAGTGGTGGTTTGGTAGAAGGCGAAGAAATGGTATCTAGTTCTATCCAAGAGAATCAAAATGATGGGGCTAGTGTTGCGCTGGAGGTTGAGCCAGATTCTATTGGAGTAACTGAGTCCATGGGTAAACCGGAGGTTCAGGTAACAGGGGTTAATTCTGTAGAAGATGAAGAGCAGAAAGGTGTGCAGGTAAATGGGAATGTCAATCACCCAAACTTGGAAGCTGATATGCCAGAGAATATTATCGCCCAGGTAAGTGAAACTGAGAGAATTGATTCACACACTATAATAGAGAATCTTGATGAGGGGGTTCGTGTTACAATAGATTCGAGTTCGGTAACAATCACTGAAACAGTGGTTGAGCAAGTTCAAGTTGTTGAGGGAGGTGAAGTTGCGATGATGGACTGTGAGGAGCTTTTGGAAAAAAGAGAGGTAGTTCCTGCAACCAATACTTTTGCTGGAAGTCCATCTTCATTGGAAAATTATCAAAGTGTTGAAGCTCAGGCAGTTGGTGGCATAGAATCTCAGAGTGATGTGGCACTGGCAGATGAGGATCTGGCTTCAGATGCTTTCAAGACTGAAGAAAATGGTTCTGTTGAGGGGCAGAATACTGGAATTGAGATTGTGGAAGGAGGGGTTTCGACGGTGCAAACTGAACGTCAAATTCCGGAGAATCAAGTTGTTGCTGGGGATAAAGATGTCGCACTTCACAGTACTGCAAATACAAATCGTTGTCATGAGGATGAAACTTCCACGCAGGATGGGAAACAAGATACTGTTGCCCTAGTAGACGAGCCGGTTTCTCATCAGGTAGATGGGGTGGCAAATATGGACTCATGTCCTGTCGATGATGGGGTTCATGCTACCGAAGATCCAAGCTCACTTCCTGACGAGTCTAAACACACAGGTGCGTGTATTCTCTCTTTACAGTTAGTATCATCTGGAGATAAAAATTTAAATTTATCTGTTGACACTTAGTTGGGTTTGCATACAGATTCGGGGCGCGTTATTGAAACCCATGTTTTGAGAGATGAAATGCTGCCAGATGAGTCTCAAGAAAATGGAGCTGAAATCAATGAGATGCATGATGATATGGATTTTTCTGTGTTGGTTTTAGATGAAGAAATAACTAATGATAACATGGATGTTGACAACTTTGAAGGCAACAATAATGAGATTGGAGATAATTTTGCAGGTCTTGAACAGAGAAAGAGCATGAGGCAACAACTTGTAAAACCAGAGGCCTTAAAGCCTGAACCTACAGCGAGGTACAAACTGATACCAGCAGAGAAAGAAGGAGAATTCTCTATTTCTGACTTAGTATGGGGTAAAGTGAGGAGTCATCCTTGGTGGCCTGGGCAAATATTTGATCCTTCTGATGCCTCGGAACAGGCTATGAAGTATCATAAAAAAGACAGCTTTTTGGTAGCATATTTCGGGGATCAATCATTTGCTTGGAATGAGGCATCAGCAATGAAGTCCTTCTGTACACACTTCTCGCAGATGGAGAGACAGAACAGTACTGAAGCATTTCGTATTGCAGTTGATAGTGCCTTGGATGAGATTCATAGAAGGGTAGAATTTGGAATGGCATGCTCCTCCACGCCAGAAGATATCTGTAGCGAGGTAAAATATCAGAATATAAAAAATCCTGGAATACGGGAAGAAGCTAGGACAAGAGATGGGTTGGACAAAAATCTGAGTGGGATCTCTTTTCAACCGGTTCACCTTGTCCGTTATATTAAAGAATTAGCACTGAACCCATGTGGTGGCGGTGATAGACTTGAGCTTGTAATTGCTCGGGCTCAGTTACTGGCTTTCTATCGCACTAAGGGAATCTGTCGACTGCCTGAATTTCATGTGTTTGAAGATGGTTTATTAGAATGTGATGATTTTGACGTAATCTCAAGGGAGAAAGAGAGAGCTGAAAAATTGGTCAAGGTTGAGCAGAGGATAAGGCAATCACAATCTCGTAAACGCAAACACAACCCAGAAAATGGTGCACATCCTAATAACAGAAAAGAGAAAAGCTTGTCAGATTTGATGACCACGAAGAAGCCTGATACTGACGACCGTAATCATGCTGATGTTGATTCGGCTGCTCCACAATCTTTTAAGGTTGGAGAATGCATACGTAGAATCTCGAGCCAGCTTACCGGTGGCCCTCCAATCCTCAAAGGTGGTAGTGAAAATCTCCAAGATAAAGGAGTTGCGTTTTTGAAGGAATACTCTTGCCCAGATATGTTATCAAAACTCCGTTTGGCTGCAAGAGATCACAAGAAGGGTCACATTGTTTTGACTGTTATCGGTGGTTTCTTTTCTGAGTTCCGGAATTTTATTATCTTGAATTCTGCTGGTTCAGTGAAACAACGCAAGAAATCTGAACAAATGGTTGGTTCCGCTGAGACATTCGACTTTGAAGATACAAATGATTCTTATTGGACTGACAGGATAGTCCGAAATACCTCAGATGAACAAGCAGCAGGGAAGAATGCTGAAGGGAAAGAAGAAACTGATCTTGAAGCTAACCCAACACAGAAGGATAATGTTTCTCAGGCACCCGGAAATTCCTGTCAGCTGGCCGTACCTAAAGAGCTACATGCTGCTGGAAAAAAAGAACCGACTCCATCAATACGCAAGAATAGGAAGAGGAAAGGAAATAATGATCAGGAAAACCCTATTGGTAGTAGTGAGTCTGGTCCATCGACCAAGAAACCGTCGTCACGCGGGTCTCGGAAGAAAAAGGAACCGCCTTTGGCTCTAACGGACAACAATGTCAATCAGCTGAGTGATGTCCAGGAAAAGAAAGGACCAACCGCATTGCTTCTGAAATTTACTGAACCATATTCTGTCCCTTCAGTGACAAATCTGAATAAGACATTTCGTCGTTTTGGGCCTCTGAAGGAATCGGAAACACAAGTAGTGAAGGACTCCAACAGTGCCGTAGTGGTTTTCAAGGTGTACAATGATGCGGAAGTAGCTATCAGTAGTGCTGGGAAATTCAGCATTTTTGGACCAGCAGTTGTCAGCTACGAGCTAAGTTGCTTTCCACTGCCCCCACCTAAAGTACCTGTTTGTGACTCAACAAAAGGTAGTGATTTTCTGACATTACTGGAAGAAGCATCTCTTTGTGACACAACCCAAGGTGGTGATAACATAAAATTGTTCGCAGAAGCATCTCTCTGCGACACAACACCAGGTAGTGAAAACGTTAAAGTGTTGGAAGCAGCACCTTTCTGTGACACAACGCAAAGTAGTCATGGCGTATTGGAAGAAGCACCTTTCTTTGATGCAATGCAAAGTAGTCATGACGTATTGGAAGAAGCACCTCTGTATGACACGATGCAGGGCAGTAATGATGTAGAGTTGTTGGAAGGGAACACGACTTGATAGCCCAAGTTTTATATCCCCGTACGGAATATTTAGGTACTCTTGTTTTTCACTTTTCTTTCTATTTTAAGTCTGTAAATTGCTTTTGTTTCGAGTAAATTAGTGTTCTCTGCTGCCTATGTCAACGTAGTGTGTTCATGGCTCACATGGAAATTCCATGGTTATCATTTAATACGATGATGTTCAGTTTGTTGTTATCTTGGCCAGTTAAATTCTTTTTGATTAACCATTGTGGATCTCTTTGGTCACACCCCAGATGCAGTGATTATGTTTTATTTTTTTACTTGAAATGGTCTTTGAAGTGCTGGAATTTCATCTAATAATGCTGCTTTCTGACATGCAGGTTAGAGTCCATTGCAGAGAAATTATCAGTCTTCCCGTTCCATTAGATGTTTGAGAACCGACTTCCCTTACCACGAGATGTTCGAGTTCACTTCTCTGGTAGGTTCTCAGTTCCAGAAGTAGGTGGACCATTTCTTGCAAGTATGTACAAGTTCTATGAGACAAGGGGTAAATTGAGTTGAGAAAGACCATTTTTGCTCTGTAACATATTTAGTTTTTGTAGTAATATAAATCAGTAATTTAAAAAGGTTTTTCCAAATTATTGTGGTTCAGGGTTGAATTTTATGATTTCTTGGGATGGGTTTATAAAATGTCAATAGCTCTTTCCGAGAAGGTATTGCATCACTATTGCCTGTCAACTCTAGTCAGCAGTTAGTCGTGTATCCAAATACAAAGTTTCTTGGAAGACTTGGCCATAACTTGGATCAATTGACTAGATTCCATGTTAGGCAACAACTGTTTATTTGCTCCCAACAAGGCACATTCTTTTCTTTTTATTCATTTTTGCTAAAATAAATTTGACTGATCCAATTATTCCAAGATTCTAAAACTGAAATTCTCAAAGGAAAAAGGTAAAACAAACTTATTGTGCCAAAATCCTTCAAATTACTACAAACTACCCCATGATCTTCACTCTGATATTGGAACCCCTCATATGCCGTACCCATATATGTTATATATACCTTCTACGCCTCAAAATTTCAGCAGACTTCCGTCGCGCTCTAGTAGATGTTCCTTCTACTCCATTATGCTATCTCTACAATCAAGAAGTGTCAATAAGCAACAACCCTCAAACATCTAAGGAATAATTCTACAAATAAAGGAAATAGGAAGAATAAAGAACAAAACTATTGTACACACTGGTTGAACATCGCATACCTCATACTCATTCAGAGTGTACCATTGTCTGTCGGGTAGCTTCCTAGCACTCTCAGAAATGTTGCAAACTCCTACAAATGAAAATCTTACATCAATGTTCCAGCAAACTCTCCCGCCAAAACCTAAGTTATTGATGAGGAAACAATACCTTTAGATGCCCAAGGGCATTTTGAGAGTTGGGATCAGCCATTGATGCTTCAAAATCCACGTAGAAAAGATAGTCAAAGTACCTGTACAAGAACGGAGTAAGAAAAGAGTGATTGAACTAAGGAACGCATTTATAGACAAATGATTCATTGTCTGTTCTGTGTTACTGTCTATGGCAACAGAAATTCCATCCATCCATTAAATGTAAATTATAAAATAAGAACTCTGGAATTACTTTTGGGATCCGTTGCTGTTGTCATCAGAAGTGCGCATGGGCCGTTTACGTTGCGGACGGCTTTCAATCTGGAAAAGCCAAAACATATTAACAGGTATCATAAAAGAAAACACAGATACACATCTTAGACAGCATTTGTAAAGTCAAACCAGAAAGAACAGTTGATTCAGTGTACCTTTGTAAGGTTGATTTGACGCATTGCGAAAACAGCAAGTGCTTTGAAAAGCATGCCAGGACCTTCCTCTAGAGAGAAAACGATACTAGTCTGAGGAAATAAAAATAACATCTAGCGTTAACAGGGTTGATGAATATGCTAGACGTCAAGGTCTCAGATGCAGAAACAATGTCGCGAATCTAAATAGATGATAATTGAGAAAAAATTAATCGATAAATTTTTGTTGTTGGTCATTCTATCTGTAGATAGCTTACCTTGAAAGGTCTATCAGTACCAGGTATAATGGGTTCTCTCGCCAGCATCAGAAACCTAGTAATATTATCGGTATCATCCTACAGGGAGATTGTAGCAGAATGGGTCAATAACTTGACGAAACTATCAACAGCACACAAAGAATGAAAAGAAAATACCTGAATATTCTCCCTAAGGATATTTAGACCGTATATTTTTGCAGCGCCTTCACTAGCAACTGCCCCCACATCCCGAAATTTATTAGCAGCAACAAGCTAAAAACGAAAATTAGCAATTAGTAGGGGCCAAACAAACATGGATGGTGTTCCACATGGGATTCTCATCGAAAACAAGCGACTACTACAAGTCACTGAACCAGAAAGGACACGGTATCAAAATTCAAACCTACTTGTGCAGCACCAGCGGTATCATCCACAGCTTCCCTGGCCACTCCCAACTTTGTTAGTGTGTTCTCACATTGAGCAAGAGCCTGAAATATCAGTGAGAATATTGAGACCATGAACATGTATCATATCACTATATACTAACAAAAGGTATTGCAACGTAGGCCTACTTGTGGATGGCTAAGAACTCTGCTCAGATTTCCTATTTCAACGCCATAATTAGCCAGTAAACAATGCCTTATTGAAAGTCTAACTTCCCCAACAATGTGCAAGTTGTGTCGAAGTAAGAGATCATAATTCCGATGGATACTTCCCCCTAGAGAATTCTCTATTGGCAAAACCGCCCTATCAACAATCCATCTCTCGACAGCCTGCAAGAAGAAACATTTACTAATGATTAACTTGAAGAAGACCAGCAAAAAGATTCAGCTCGAAGAGTTCTTCAGATCCAGATGCATGAAAACGGATATAAGTTGACAAATACTAGGATATTGATGAATTTGGAGACAATTCAACGTCTGATCTGTATCTAGTAAATTAGCTGTTCGGGCAAGAATCAGGTCTGTGTCATATAGTGTACTGTTCAGTTCAACGAGTGAAAGATCTTTCGAAAATTTGGTCAAACGTAGGAACACGATATGTGTTTGAATCATGAATAACTCAAGCAGAAAATGTTGATGAAAATTGGATATAGTGCACAAAGATTATACTGTTTTAAGCAATTTGGACAAATCACAAACTCTTGAAAGATCTCCTTCTGCCATAGATAGGTAATAATTTGGTGCAACAATAAAGAGGTTGTGAGAAATAACATCTTAACTTCCATGATAAGAGAAAGATTATTTGGCCATGGCACATTTATGCTCTCGTTTTCAACTCGTAAAGTAATTTTAATCATGTAAATATTTGTCCCTGCTTTGTTATGCAGGGCCGCTTAGTCGAACCCATGAAGATGCATTTAAAGCTGCTTCAACTTTTATAGCACTTGTAATATATTCTAACATCCGTAAAATATATTTTCCAACATAAAACATGGACTTCTACATATAAGTGCCTTTTACTTCAGTTTAACCGCTCTTGAAATGTCCTTTTACCTACAGAGTACACTTGCTACGTGTTTTAATATGTTCACTGAGGATGAAAACTCAGACAATCAGTCCAAAACTTTCGTAACTTTGTCGGAACCGTAGATGTACCAGATATAAGTGATTATGGCAACGGTTTAAACGCCTAACGGTTTACATTTTAAGTTATAGATAATAAATCAACTAGACATTGTCGTACACGTGGTGTTAAAAGCCAGATATGGATTTAAATAAACCAACGGCCACAATCAATATTCTCCAAAACCAGAAAAAACAGAATTCAAATTTTGTCGTACGTTGTCACAAGGCGCAGACAGACACTGAAAAAATACATGCATGAATGAACATAGTAAGAGTTCTAGGACATTTTAGTTTGTCACCCATGTTGGTTTAACCTAATCATACTGCCACTAATGATATATTCACTGTCCATGATATCGATCTGATTGCATAATTAGAAGTGAGTTACTCTACCACTATGTGTATCACAGTCTCATCCACATCCTACCCACAATGTTTATCCTAATACTGGTACTTGTTCATATGCATGCATCCCAATCTTCTAAAGTCATTCAAAATTCTAGATTACAACCATAAGTTTCTGCTTTAGGTACAATGCTGAAACGAATCTACTGATCAAAAGGCGCAATTTCACAATCTCCATGTTATAGCTACTTACATTCTAACATGCATTAGTTGAAAGACCAAAATTGAAGTATCAACAAAGCAAAGGATAATAATTTTACATTGAAAGCAACATCAAATTGTTCACAAGGAACCGCTTCGCAATTTGGATACGCCTTTCCTGCAGCCAATTCACTATATGCCCCAGGAACTCCCTGTAAAACAAAACCCCAAAATAACGAATCTTTCCAAGAGCACAAATCAAAAAAAAAGAAGAAAAAAAAATTTGAAATCACCCAAACCTGATAAGCAACCCTTAAACGAGCCCCATTAGCAGATGGACTCAAATCGTTAATAGATAAAGGCTCTGAAACAAACCCAATAAACATATTTTAATCAAAATCAAATCAAACAAAAAATGGGTTATTTTAAAAAATTTGAAGCAAAAAATCTTACTTGGGAGAGATTGAGAATCTTCAAAAATCCTCTGTAACTCTAAAGCTTGAGCCTTTTTCTTAGCCTCGCCACCTAAGTTATTACTACTACTCTTCTTATCACTATCATCTTGAATTGAAGCTTTAACAGAACCCAGATTAGATTTCTTCAATGAAGAAGGATTCATGAATAAGTTTCTTGTTCTTCTAGTTATTTGATTGAAACATGAGATTTTAGAAATGGGTTTTTCAGAAAGTGAAGGTCTATACACTGTCGTCGTTGTTGTCGTCGCCATTTTTTTACAGTCTAAAGATCTGAAGGATTATAGAGAGAGAAGCAGTCTTTGAGTCTGAGGTTTATAAACAGAAATGTGACAGGGTAAAAATAATATAAATACACAGTAAAAATCTTCCGTTTTCTTATTTTTCGGTCTTCAATGTGGGACCTACTTTGTCACCACGTGTGGAAACGAAGCTGCGTCAACCAAACGTTGCAAGGCTAAAACGGAGGGTCTTAGAGCAGTTCCTATGAAATGAACAAACTCATACTATGAAATGAACAAACATGGAAAACATCTAATGAACAAACATGGAAAAGGGATGTTCAAATCAACAAATTTGTCGCTTTGAACATCGAGTCGGAACATCCAGCGCGCGTCTGTGTTAAAGACGGACGTCCTTGCTACCAACGCTGGCGTCTGAAGAAATAACGCCAGCGTGTGTACTTCCAACGCGCGTGTTTGATTATAACGCCCGCGTCCGGAACAAGAATGCCAGAGTCTGACCCAATGGCGCGAACGGCTCAACCTGAATGGCTGCAAAAACCTTTGATCCAACGACTACATTTTTTGAAATCTATAAATACTCCTCATTTCAACTCTAAATTCACACATTCTACACATTCTTCCCTCTCAAATCATCTACACCTGGGATATTCCCACAAATGTCTTCCATATGTGTCTTCTTCAGAAGAAATCTGCAAATGCATAAAAGTCCTGCAACCAGGCTTTGAGCATGAACTGATTCTCTGTGGACAATGTTTGTATTCGTGATCTCCATATCCACAATGCTTGCGGTGTAATAACTCCTTCTTCAATTTGTCTTTAAGTTTGAAGTTTTTGCAGAGTGTTGCAATCTTTTCTTCTTCTTCTTTTTTAATCTTCATAGCATCATCTAGCATATGTGGTTCCTCTGGACAATTGGGATCTTGACATTGCAAATACCTGAGCTTTCCTGGTTGTGATTCAATCACCATTCTGATGCGTGAACAACCTTCCCGAGGACACTTTGAATACATCCAAGGACATTGCATAAGACTGTAGTTATCCATGAAACATAATGAAAAACCTCTTTTGCTTCGACACATAATATTTGCTTCGCTTTGCCTTTAAATAACATGGTGGATGATGACAAAGAAATCGGTTGGTTTGGTTTAGAATAAAACCTAGTGATGTATTTATAATAAAAAATGGGCGTTGGTAATTCAAAGGGCACTCAAAGGAAAGTCGCGGGAGGTTTTACTACAAACGCCAGCGGCTAAATTTCAATTTCGAACGGAAAAATTTTCTTTCTAGACCTATAAATTTCATTCCTCTCATCTCCAAAATCACATCTTCTTCTTTTTTCCTAAATCTCTCCCCCTTTCCAGAAATGTCTGTTAGAAATCGTGGTCCCAAGTTTACTCAAGAAGAGGATATAACTCTATGCAAAACATATTTCTTTCATAGGGTAATCACTGGTGTTGTTATTTCTCATGACAGTTCTTTCTGGGAGGACGTTTTTTCAATGTTCGTCTCACTTACGGGAAATCCAGTAAACCGAGATGCTCGTCGATTGCGTGCTCGTTTTCAATCTTTTAGGCTTGCTGTGCAGCATTTTTTTGTTAGAGCAATGCTCGTTTGAACCCACTAGCGTTGGTATGTCAAGTTAGTTGTCAATTTTAGTTTCCAAAATGCATTCTTGATTTAGTATACTAAAGATAGTTTCGGACTAGATTAGCTCTAAGAAGTTGAATCGAAGCTATCCTTAACGGATGAAGATTGAAGGTTGAAGACTACAAGAAGACATCAACAAGTACTTCATCAACAAAGGTATGTGATTGATTTCATTTGTATTCTTGTTCAATTCTACCTTTCTAATCTATCAAGATAAATGCTCACTCTATGGAACAATTCCAATGACGGTAAATGTACATTTATGTATATATGCTTGAGGTTATTTGATTCATGACCTTGGAGACAATAACCTTTATCCTTATAAAGAATCTCATGTTATAGTGAATGAGCTTACGAATCCAACGATCCAAGAATCACTCAATTCAGAGTTATAACGATGAAGTTATGAGTGATTTATTAAAGTTCGTTAGTAGGAAACAATCCATGGGTTGTTTGTAATAGTTCACGGACTTGGGCCCAATTACGTGACTAAAAGCTATTTTTAGTCAAGTTGGTGATGTTTCCTTGTCTAGGAAAGATGGCTATTAATCCAAACATATTTTATTACCATATTAAAGTGTTTGTGATAACTTTTAATTCCTGCCTAAGTTAAAATGTGATTTATTCACATAAATAAATATTTGCTAATTAATTATTTATTTAATTATTTATGCATAATATTTGTAACTTAGGAAAGACTCCCATAATTAGGAGAGTCTTGAAAAAGGAAAATATCTTAAACCCTATTTTAGTTTTCAAGCTAACTTTTCATTATAAACAAAGGGTTCGTGAGTTTACACGGTTTTCATCCCCTTTGGAAAATTGGCGTAAGCTTTGCAGGTTGTTTTCATGTCTTCTGTTCTTCGTGAACAAGAGTGAGATAAAAGTCTTTGTATTGGGGATCACAAAGCCAAGTTGGATTAATTAATCTAGGTTTTTCATATCTTGTCTATTCTAAGGTTTTCTCTTCTGATATAAAACCATTCAAGAGTTGTTGATCATAAACCCTAGGTTTTGATAGATTTCGGTTTCTGATCGTATACCAACACTTGTTAGTCGAAATCGGAGACTAGAAAGAAAAACTTCTATTGAGGCATCTCGTAAAAATCCTTGAGAAGTTTTAAACAAGATATCTCTAGATTTATTCTACTTATTCTTGTTGTAGAGTTATTAGGTTTCTCTTCCTATTTTTGAAGAGTATAATAATCCCTAATCTACAAGTTTGTTTTGATGTTACTTTTACCTAGCAACTTTTTTTATCAAAATAAACACAAGATTTCCAAAAAACTTGATTCACATCTAAAGGGAAATCAAACCGGTGTTTTGTGCAAACAAAATATCAAATCGTATAAATCGTGTTGGAGTATCTTCTAAAGAGAACCTTGAGTTCTGCCAGAAGATTTGCATGAAGAATTTATAAAGAGAATCGGTATTCTGTTAGGAGTTCTACAAGTGCTGAAGTAAGTATTACATCTAGTCCGAATAGGTAATGGGAAATTGGTGTAACAGTTTATAATCAGTGTGTGTTTATTCTGGACTAGGTCCCGGAGTTTTTCTGCATTTGTCGTTTCCTCGTTAAAAAATTTTCTGGTGTCTGTGTTATTTCTTTTCCGCATTATATTTTTTATATATAATTGAAATATCACAGGTTGTACGTAAGTTCAATCAATTGTGAATCCGACCTTTGGGTTGTTGATTAAATTGATTGATACTTGGATATTGGTTTTTGATACCGTCCAAGTTATTTCTTATATTCAATAGGGCTCGCAAATTTCTATTTGTTTGATTGCGGATTGAATTGAGAAATTGAGATATAAATCTTTGATATACTTTTCTTAAGATCGAGTCTGACTGTCTAGTTGATTCTCTTGAAAGTATATTAGATTTAGTCCATACATATTTCCAAACGAATTATTGGGTGTGGTTGTTATACCCCCGCTTTTTCATTGTTGTTCTGATAATGGAAATTGATCGAGAAAAGTTCAGCGGTGTAACTTAAGATGAAGTGATCTAAACAGCTCTTGATAATAGGGAGGAAGCTCACGGTAAACCTTTTCGTTACGAAGCACGTTTCAAAATTCTAAAAGATGGTCCATCTCAAGCACATCGTTACTACACTCTAATGCCGCTGCCAGAATTTACAATGGAAGAAGATGTTTCTCTTGTTCGATATTGGTTACATCGTATGGTGAGACCAATTAACAATGACAATTTATGGAAAAGAGTATTGGGACATTTTGTAGCATCGCTGAACCAAGCTATAAGAAAGGTAAGAGCCTATAACTAAGAATTTCATTCATCACTAATGAAGTCAAACATTATATGGAAGTATTTTGGATGGTTCATCGTAGCAATTCTGGATTATCCAACGAAGAACTGGAAACCATCGCTTAGACCAAGTTTATCGAAGAAAGCGGGAGTGAGTTTAGGCATTTTGAATGCTATGAACTTTACAGAGAGAAAGTCGCTGGATTTGATGTAGTTTGATGTTTTTGTTTTGGTTTATTAAAATGTAGTTTGATGTTATTTGCAAGTTTAAATTTCACTTAATCTGAAGTGGAAATCTATTTTAAAATATAAACATTTTCATTCATTGATATTACTGTCAATTCTTTTACAAGATATAAACTTAGACAATAATAAAAACTTCAAGAAAAATCAAGTACAAGTTTTGGCCTCTTGTTTATCTTCATTTGACGTATTTTCCATTCAACGCGCTCTTTAACAGTTTCACCTTTGTTTTTGAATTTTTTGTTGTTAACTTTCAAAACTGGAGCTCTTCTTTGCCTTTTAGCGGAACATTTTCTTGGAGAAACTTCTAAAACTTGCACTTCCCTTTTACAATTTTCAATCTTTTTAAAACTCCCACATATCTTAGAAACAACAGCTTCAAGTTTTGCATCGCAAAAAAGTGTGATCTCCTTTTCAGCCATTTTAGAAGAGAAAATTCAAGTGAATTTTGGTGTAAGTGAATTGTTTGAAGATGGGGTAATTTATAAAGGTAAAAAGTGAAATTCGATTTTTAAAAAACTACCCGTTGGCGTTAGAAGAAAAAACGTCGGTGTTATATCTTAAGACGTCGCGTTGGTTCTTCTGACGCAAGCGTTTTTCCTTCCAACGCCAGCGTTCGATCTACGGACGCTAGCGTTTTTACCTGGATCGCACGCCTATTGATCTAACGCTCAGTGCTTTACCATAGTGGAAAACCTAGTTTGGCCATCCACATGGCTCAACAAACGAATGGGTTTGTTCATTCCCATAGGAATTTCTCTTATGGAGATGCCAAAGTTCTTCCCAAAGAAAAATATCGTTGCTAAAGCCCCACTTCCTGCTAACCTTTCCTGGTGTTTGGGAATCCCAACGGGAAGACTCCGAAAACGGGCAATGGTTAACCGTTCTAAAAAAATATAAAACGAGCAGAGATGAGAGCAACGATGTTTGGGAATCACAGTGATACAAAACTTTTATCTTGTAAGTGTTGTACATTTTGAGTCCTTTTAGTTTGATGATGAGAACAACGATGCTCACACGTAGTTTTGGTTCAAACGTTTAAATAAACATAAGGTTACCTAAATGTTTCATACACATGTGAAATAATATCCACCCACAGGTGACTACAATTCTGATGTATTAAGTCGAACATATTTAGAATTATATGAGTTTGTTAATACATTTCAGGACAAGATTCGCCTACAGGTGATTCTAGTTGTCATATTAAACAAACATAATGTTGTGTGTATGAGAAAGTAAAATATCTAGAAATGTTTTTTTTTCATGTTTCGCATTGTTCCTTGCTAAGGTTTTACTTACAGGAGAATCTTATAGAATGTATAAAACTATTGCTAGCTTAATTGTAATTTATCTTTATTATAAATTTCAGCTTTTGTTCTTATTAATTATTGATTATGATTATGTTGTAGATTTTTTATGGTCCAATTTTGGTGGATAGATTGTTTTATCACCTGATGATTTTTCACGTCACTGTGTATATCTATCAGTTACATTATGAATCTCAATCTTTAAACGTTTTCTTGAACATTCATTATTGAAATTTAGAGGCAACTACGTATAGAGAAAGTGAAAATCATAAAGTCTGATAAAGGTGGTGGATATTGTGAAAGGTATGACAAAACAAAATAATATGCTGAATCTTTTGCGTAGTATCTCCAAAAGTTTGAAATTTTTGCTCAATACACAAGGCCATTTTATCTTTGGCGTAATGGTATATGTCAAAAGGCTAAATTATAATATTATGAAAATGGTTAGAGGCATGATGAGTCATGCATAAAGGTCATATATTTGTGAGTGTATATTATTCATACAACTGTGTAATTTAAATAGATTTCCGAGTAGCAGTTTCCAAGACACATTTTGGACTGTAAAAAGTTTGGAAACGTAGTTTAAACCACCTTTAAGTTACGGTTGATCAGTTGGAGGCGAGGGTTTACATTCCCAAATAATAGACTTGGATTTGAAAAATATTAATGGTTCATTATTTTTCCTAAATAATCCAAAGGGTATATTTTAATGTTTTATCCATAGTGTGATGAGATTTACTGGAACCAAAAATGTAAACTCATTAATGATGGCATTAATATGTGGGAGTACATGGATATATCTGTTCAATAAGTAAGGATAATTATCGCTTTATCTAAGACTTCTACAAATATTGTGAATCTTCTCATTGTCGAACTGTTAGATAATGAAAGACCACAAATTATTGATCATATATTCCATAATAAAACTGCTACTAATAAAGAAATTATTGATAACCACATGAATCATCATTAAGAAGGTCTTAAAGAGATTGAAAGTGGGTTGTTCATGTTGTTTCATTAATTTTCTTATAAGAATTTGATTTTGATATGGGATGATAAGTAATAATTTTGATTAATGGATTGATGCTATGAGAGCTAAAATCAATGGTTCAAGATCAAGTCTGGGATATTATTTAATTGCTCGAAAGACATAAATCAGTTGTTTGTAAGTGGGTCTTTCATGCCTAGCACGACTGTAATGGCAATGATAAACGATATAAAGCTAGACTTTTAGCCAAAGATTTCACTCTGAAATGATGCATTGATTATAAATAATTTTTTCTCTTGTATCAAAGAAAAACTTATTCAGAATTATCACTGTGTTATTTGTAGCTCAGTACCTAACAGTTGCATTAACATGTGAAGATAACATTTATTAATGATAAATTATAAAGAAAACTTACGTGTGTTAGTAAGAAGGCCTTGCATTATAAAGACAAAAACACGTAGTCTGCAAACTTAAGAAATCAAAGTATGAAATTAAGCAAGCTTCCTGAATATTGCATATCTAAAATTCAACAAGACCACTAATGTTATTTGGTTTTGAGTGAAGTTATTGTAGATCCACGTGCGTATACCTTAAGATCAGTGGGAGAAGTTCATACTCATTGTATCAGAATTACTACCTACGAGTAGTGATCTTGAGTTTATGCCTAGCTATCTTTAAATTTTTCGAAATAAGGGATATCAATGAATCTTACCATGTGATAGTCACATATCATGTGGATTACGAGAGCTCTCATATAGAATATATATCGAATATTCGAAGAACTTTTGAGATAATAATATACACAGAAACTTTGTTTCATATTGGAATGAAGATATAAATTTCATCTTTAATACGTCTCTGAAACGGAACATATAATGAGTTGTTGATATGTTAGCATATACCAATGGAATCGAAGAACAAATTATGTGAAAGCTATCAAGAATTTTGATATACTTATCTTGATTTATGTCTTACAATTAGTTACTCAACCCAATTAGAGTTGACTGGGTTTTCAGACTTCAATTTTGTTGGATAATCGGATTTTATAAAGAAAAAATCCCTTAACATTAGTTCCACAATTGAGTTTGAATATTTATGACTGAGAGTCATAGAGATTTAATTTTGTCTCTATACTGCTGAAATTCCTCGTCTTAACTTCACAGCAATAAAGCACAATATGAATACAAAAGGAACAAAAGTACAAAACACATGAACCTTGAGTATCCATACGCGAATTACGAAATTCAGAAACAATAGTTGTTCATTTATCGCTTAAGCACAATTATGTTCGAAGTTGCACTTAATGAACAACTAACTTTTAAGATCTCTTAAAAAAATATTAAAATCTTAGATTTGTGGGGTAATTGATTATTGAATTCAGCTAATTTATGTGCTTATTTTTGAACATTGATTGAGCTCTTAATAATGTACTTCTGAATTTATTTCTGCATCCAGATTTAGTATGCATTTATGTGAATGGATGAATGTTAACATAAATTCTCTTTCTAAAAGACATCAGTGGACCATTATGATATATCCCTATTTAAGGCATGATTTAAGTAAGTTGTTTGTGTTGTGGTACATGGAAAGGAACATGTTGATATTATGAAAATGTGCCACCTCCATGACTCACATAAGTGATTTGCTTGGTTAAGGTATTATCTTTAAACCATTAGATTTTATTTAACAATTACGCGCGCTTATGCTTTTTCCTACGATTAACCCTCAAATAGATTATCACATGACCAGTGGGAGAATGTATAAATATTTCTATACATAGTAATATTCCATTGGGCCATATAATAACTTTGGTTAATTATAGGATATTGCTAAATTATGTCGATTACCATTTCTGGGATTATTTCCTAATATCTCGGATAAGTGCATAATATACATGATTTTAGTGTTAATTCCATGCTTGTTTTAGTTAGATTTCTTGCATATTATCCTTGTATTACTCTTGTTTTCCATTTTATTTGTTTCTTTAGGTGAATCATTCAAAGTCAATGGAAAAGTCTGCAAAAGAGCTATAAAGTGAAGTTCTCCAAAGATCCAAGTATCTAAAGCCGACAGAAATGGAAGAAGTGCGACGAAAAGGAGCAAAGAAGGTCGAAACTATAAGAAGGACTAGAAGACCAAGTTCAACTCATCCAAATTCGGTATTTCTTATTACCATTTTGAATATAATTCAATTATGAAGAGAACTGAGAAAGAATGAGGTCATTCTTAGTTCGGACGAAGAAGTTAGGACCAAAACAGTCGAGACGGAAAACAACGATCTATAGCACAACTTTCGGCATTGCTAAAGCAATACCGAAAGTAGCCATATTTCGGGCAGAAAAGGTGTATTTTCGACACCTACTTTCGGCATTTCTTTGGGGTATTCGACCATGCCGACTGAGATAGACCCATGGGGTCCCTTTTGACGTATTTTGACTTCCAAATCAAGGAAACACGGTCCCGGATGGATTCTAATACCTAGATCTCATGAAAACTATATAAGAGGACTTCCACAACAATTAGAAAAAAAACACATCTCATATTATACTTTGTTCTTCATTAAAAACCTAGGGTTTACCCCTTTAGGGGGAAACCGGGTAATTGTGTAATCATGAGTTGCTAAACCTTTGTTGATGAAGGATGAATTCAATGTTCTAGATGTGAAGTTTTATTATTATACAAGTTTGTTCGGAATTTCTATCATCATCGTTTGTCTTTTCCATATTTAGGGTTTATGAATGATTCTTAGATTGATTTGGGAGGCCTACTAGATTAGTCTATTAATTGTTATAAAGCTAGTAGAAGTTATGAGATAAGTAATCGCCGATTGACTCTCTACACAAGTAGATATCGCGAGACCTTGCAGAGGGATTCTGTGGAGATATTGAGAGTGAAGATAACATCAGCAAGTGGACCTTGATCTAAGACTTCAACTACTGGGATCAACCTAAATTCACAAAGCTTAAAGCATTCGATTGGATTACACCTTGAGTGATCTAGTACTTGGTGGTTCGTTGAATAGAATCTGGTAGTCGAGAACTTCCGTATCCAGTGATAGAAGGAGTTTTAGGGATAACACTGATCTAGATTTTTTCCTACGGTTGGTGATGAATGGTTCTAACGAAATATAGGTAAGTATTCTAATCCAGTTATCTCTTGGTAACGGCGAAGGATTCCTTGATCATCCCTTTCTTTTCTTATTTGTTTCTTTTTATTTATCTTACAACCAATCCCCCATTGTATTTTACTTTGTTTTGCTAATTCAAATAACCTATCAATTACATAGCTCTCTGTGGGAACGATCTCTTACTACCGCTATATTACCAGTTAATTAGTGGGAAATATCTTAATTAATTTGTTATGGTTACGACACGCATCAAATTTTGGAACCGATGCCGAGGAGAAATTTCTAATTGATTTGTTATTTGTTATTTATTTAGCTTGTTTTTGTTTTTAGATTTTCTCTTTTGTTCTTGTGAGTCGTCATTTTTCCTTATGGACATAACATGTACGGAGCACAAGACCAATCAACATACAACAGTGGTAATCATTATGGTTTTCAATCTCATTCTTATGAAAACTACCAGCCATCCTATGGGTATAATCAAAACCAATCTTTTGGCTATGATCAATATCCCACAGAACCTTACGGATATTCTCATACATGTCAACAACCTTATGACGGGCATGTAAGTGAACAATCAAAAGGATGGAAGGATAGTTATGCTTCTGATAAATTGTTTTCTAGTAATGTGAAGATAGAGAATTTGGAATATACTTCTCTTCATCGTGCTTTTCCTTCACTCTTTCCAAAAGAGGAGATACAAACTAGAAACTATATTAATGGTGGAAAGCGTATTAACGTCAGAAAACTCTATGCACAGTACAACCGATTGGAAGAAGCGGGTGCCTCACAAAAGACTCTTGATGAAATTGACAGGGTCATAGAAATGGAATTCCAACGTCGTTGCGATAATGACGATTTTGAAGAGGATTCTGATTCCGATGATGAGATTGTTAAAGAGATGATGATAGAGAATGAAACAAAATTGATTGATGTCGTGGAAGACCCAATTAAACTTGTAAAAGAATATAATGATGTTGAGATTTCGGTTGAAGCAGAAATTAAGAGTTTGATAGAGGACCACGATATACTTGAGGTAAATAATTCAATAATGTTAATTAAAGATGAGGATCGCGAACAAGGTTTGTCTAATACTTTGCATAATTCTATATCTATTGATCCTTTCCATCCAATAGAAGTAAATTCTCAAAGAGTTGTTAATCCATATTTTAGGAAAATACCTCACTTAGGATTGGAGTTATGTGCTTCCAAAGTTTTAACGGATTATTTTTCTTCTAAGTACCCACCACTTGATGTGTTTGATTCTAGCATTATGCAGGTTCACCAAGCTGAGGAACCTTTTGAAGTCCCCGAATTCTATGTTCTCTATCCACTTTCGAGTGTAGAAAGGACTAAGTGTGGAGGAAACTTCAATAAAGTGATAGCTTTAATATTTATATCTTGTGCTAATGTTTTTATGAAGTTGTTACTAGAATTGTAGATTTTTTTCTGGGTGGATTGCCAGATTTTCAGATTGTTGGTGTATGGGCGATAACAAGAAGGTCAGACTGAGGACGTTAAACTAAGCGCTGAATGGGAGGCAACCCATAGGTTTTGTATTTTCTATCCCTTTGTTTTTAGTTTTCTTCTTTTTCATATCATATTAGGATTTCCCACCTTGATTTTACTTAAGACGAGTTAATTACATTGAGGACAATGTAGAGTTTAAGTGTGGGGGAGTGTTTGGATATTTTGTATATAGAGTTTTTCAAAAAATTTTCATAAAAAAACCTCCAACTTGTAGAGATTTTAGAGTCACTAGCATACTTCTAGGTATGTTTACATAGAGAATTCTGACCGACATAACTGAACTTGGAAGTGTTAGGGAAATACGTTCGGATTTCTTGCTTGTTAGAGTGTTAAATAATGGATTTAATCATGCCGGTGATGCTAATTAGGAGCAGGAAGAAATGCATTATTATAGTTGATGATCAATCATTAGTGGAGACTACCTATTTTCATATCAACTGAGGAACCAGACCAGATTTTTTTTTGTATATGACTAAAGAGCTTTCTTTTGAGTGTGTGTCACCGTACGTTAATTTCGGGTATAATGGTGAGCTACCCAACCTCCCACCAATAGAAACACTACTCTTTTATATCTTGAGTACTAATTTTGTCAATCATGATGGTGACATCTATAGATGAAAACCACCTTCTTGTAGTTTGATTTACAGTTATCACCATTCTCTCTCTCTCGCCTACAACAGGTCCATAGAAACACCATCATCATCAACAAGCGGAGCGACATCAAAATCTACAAGGAAAGTTGAAGACGTTTGAGGTTTACAAGCAACAATACAAGGAAGAGCAAAATTTCATATCCAAGTAAAGCAACATATAATGAGCAGATTTTTATATACATGTTGAAGACTTATAATATAAGGAGCAGAATTTTATATCAAAGTGGAAGACTAAGTACAAGAACGAAGAAAATCAAAGGATGAGAGTTATTGAAGTTTACAATACGAAGACAATATAAGTTGTGAAGATTCAAGTGGTAAAGTACTTCTTTCATGGTCATGTTAATATTTTATTTTCATTTTTAGTTGCAATCTATTAAAAAAATAGAGATTTGCATTTAGGTTGTTATTTGTTAAATAAGGCCATAGGGGAGAAAAAAAATATATAAATAAGTTTCAAGCAACAAGGAATTTGAGGAAAAGAGTTACAAATTGTCGAAGTTCTACGAAATTCAAGAGTTTATAATCAATAGCTGAAGACCGGAGACGAAGGCCGAGAAGATGAAGAAGACGAGCTGAAAACTTCATTTCTATAAGATGTTGTGAGAGTGGTGTTATCATCATTGCAATCAGATGTGAAGGTGGTAAGTACTCCCATCCTCTATTTTTAATAATAATGGTTGATTTCCTTTCTTAGAGATCATCAGAAAAAAAAAGTCTTTATTTCCCACGATCTTGTGGGGTCTCCCGAAATAATTCGGAAGGTTTCCTTCCCACCATTCATCGTGTGTAGGATTCTCTCTTCATTCCTACCTACACACATGTGAGACCCGTAAAAAAGCCGTCTTATTGAGTGCAATTATCATAAAATCCTTTTAAGTGAGGCAGAAGTCGAGGCGAAATGCTTATTGATCGCTCTCAAACACGCGTTCTCTCATTATGGTGTGGTTATTTCCCACTCAATATTTGAGAATGAGAATATGTTCTTTGGTATTTCTAACTTCTTATTACCAGCATGCAGAAACTTTATGTCCTTATAGCTCTTTGGATGATTGGGACGCTGGAACACTTTGAAGTTGGAGTAGGTTTTGTTGGTATATCTCTCGTAAGCCCTCACGAGACTATAACTCGTCCGCTAGGGACACCTAGGGGTTTAAAGGCTTGTTATACGCGCTAAGTGTAACTGTATCCTCAACGACATGGAGTTGTTGTATTTTAGGTAGTTTTCTCTAGGACTAGCAAAAGCTAAGTGTGGGGGAATTTGATAAGTGCATAATTCACATGATTTTAGTGTTAATTCCATGCTTGTTTTAGTTAGATTTCTTGCATATTATCCTTGTATTACTCTTGTTTTTCATTTTGTTTGTTTCTTTAGGTGAATCGTTCAAAGTCAATGGAAAAAGCTTCGAAAGAGCTATAAAGTGAAGTTCTCCAAAGATCCAAGTATCTAAAGCCGAAAGAAGTGGAAGAAGTGCGATGAAAAGGATCAAAGAAGGTCAAAACCATAAGAAGGACTAGAAAACCAAGTTCAACTCATCCAAATTCGATATTTCTTATCACCTTGAAGAGAATTCAATTATGAAGAGAACGGCGAAAAAATGAAGTAATTCCGAGTTCGGACGAAGAAGTTAGAGCCAAAACAGTCGAGATGGAAAATAACGATCTACAACACAACTTTCGGCATTGCTAAAGTAATACCGAAATTGGCCATATTTCGGGCAGAAAAGGTGTATTTTCGACACCAACTTTCGGCATTTCTTTGGGGTATTTGACCATGCTGACTGAGATAGACCCATGGGGTCCCTTTTGATGTATTTTGACTTCCAAATCAAGGAAACACGGTCCCGGATGGATTCTAATACCTAGATCTCATGAAAACTATATAAGAGGACTTCCACAACAATTAGAGAAAAAACACATCTCATATTATACTTTGTTCTTCATTAAAAACCTAGAATTTACGCCTTTAAGGGGAAACCGGGTAATTGTGTAATCATGAGTTGCTAAACCTTTGTTGATTAAGGATGAATTCAATGTTCTAGACGTGAAACTTTATTATTATACAAGTTTGTTCGGAGTTTTTATCATAATCGTTTGTCTTTTATATATTTATGGTTTATGAATGATTCTTAGATTCATTTGGGAGGCCTACTAGATTAGTCTATTAATTGTTCTAAAGCTAGTAGAAGTTATGAGATAAGTAATCGTCGATTGACTCTCTACACAAGTAGACATCGCGAGACCTTGCAAAGGGATTCTGTGGAGCTATTGCGAGTGAAGATAACATCAGCAACTGGACCTTGATTTAAGAGTTCAACTACTGGGATCAACCTAAATTCACAAAGATTAAAGCATTCGATTGGATTACACCTTGAGTGATCTACTACTTGGTAGTTCGTTGAACAAAATCTGGTAGTCGAGAACTTCTGTATCCAGTGATAGAAGAAGTTTTGGGGATAACATTGATCTAGATGTTTTTCTACGGTTGGTGATGAATGGTTCTAACGAAAGATAGATAAGTATTCTAATCCAGTTATCGCTTGGTAACGGCAAAGGATTCCTTGATCATCCATTTCTTTTCTTATTTGTTTCTTTTTATTTATCTTACAACCAATCCCCCATTGTATTTTACTTTGTTTTGCTAATTCAGATAACCTATCAATTACACAGCTCTATGTAGGAACGATCTCTTACCACCGCTATATTACCAGTTAATTAGTGGGAAATATCTTAATTATTTTGTTGTGATTACGACACACATCAATCTCTTCTTTGATTGATGGTGGAGATCTAATGTTATAACTAAAAACCCAAAAACCTGGTCCGCTCTCTACCTATAAAAGAAACACAATACCTATAAATACGGTATTGAAGGAATTACCACTTATTACGCCTAAGGTCAAGAGAGAGAAACCATGATGTCCACGAGGTATTACTGCTTCTCCAAAGATGATGGACGTACGATGGATTAGCGCTACCATGTATTCCGTATAAACTATTCTTGCATATAATTATAGTGTGATTATCATGAAGTTCAACGATCCTATATTACGTATCTATAAATTAAATCTTATAATGTGAACCTATATGGACAATTCCTTGTGTAATCAATAGGTATAAATTAACATAAGAGATCCTTGTACCTGATTGTACAATAAGGTCAACCTAGTATGTACACGAAATGTACACAAACCAAATTCTAACAAGAGAAAGTCTTGTAATCTATATTTCATGACAAAAATTCACAAGAACAACTCTTGTAGGTTCCTTACAGTTGAGTTAAAAATTATCTAGGTTGATTAACGTACTACTTGTAATATTTCAGTTATAAAGATAAATGATGTAATGCAGAAAATAAATAACACAAGATATCAGAAATGTTGTAGCGAGGAAACTACAATCTTGTAAAAAAACCTCCGGACCTCGTACAACTTGAACACCACTGTATTAAACCGTTATAAACACTAGCCTATTATCAGATTTAAGATTGGAATGTAGTTGAGACCGAATTGATCCTCCGAGCAATTCAATTTTAGTCGTGCTCTTTACATCTCTTGGGTCTCGTAAGACTCTATGCAGTTAATTCCTCTAAGGAGCACTTGATTCTCGTATGCATAGAGGAATATTATTTTATTTCACCTTTATTTTTTTTGTATATAAACATTTGTTTGTTCGGTTAGACTTCTTGATTAATTTTATCTTGGAACACAACTGAGACAAGTGTGAGGTTACTGTCAGTGGCAAGTAATTTGATTCAATTTGTACAAAAGCAGAATTAACTTGTTAACATCCTTTTTTGGGATCAATGAGCACTAGTAGTAATGTTGGTGGGAAACTAACAACATGTTTGTTTTCTCCTCTATTTAGAGGCAAAACACTATCTTCCTCTATGTAGATGTGGACCCCACATTTTTAGATGTTTGTTTTTGCCGCTACCTCTATTAACATAGAGCCTAAACCTCTATAAAATAGAGGAAATGAAATAGCGCCAATGAGGTGCTATATTTGGAAAAAACCACTATTAAATGGTGAAATGACCAACTTCTTTTTAAACAAAATTCAAATTTCCTACTTATGTCCTCACAACAGAAACTCACGACATACTGGGGAATGAACTTTTGAACGTGCATAAATCACTCGTCATTGTTTAGTCCACCTTACCTAGATGACACATGTCAGACATTTATCGGAAGAAAACGTGTTAGCCTAAGCTTCGAAAAGGGTGGGAACTAGGAAGTGATATCATATTACAGTGAGGTGGAAATGGAATGAGTTTTCAAGGAATTTGAAAATTTTATAAGGGCAAAATGAGAAAACTATTGATTAATAATTACATAGTGATAAAACAAGCGTAAGTTTTAGATACACTACATAGTGATTTTTATATAGAGATAGATGTAAACCTCTATGTAGAACCTTCTACTTATACAGAGGAAAAAACAAACATGTTGTAAATCGTAATTTAGTTTTGTTGTGATTTCACTCATAGTTATCTTCTAGATAAGCTCTTGTTTATCCAAGTCCTGAACTAGCAAACCCTCCAATCTTGATGTGTGTCATTAGATACTTGTTGAAATCCTTTAATCAGATGAAGTTTTCTTCTTACAGATGCAAGAATCCTTGATGTTGTTATGTTATTGAGATTTTGCAAACGACATTAATTGTGCCACAATTATTAGATATTTGTTTGTCTCAGTAACATTTGAAAATCCATTAGAAAAATAAGGAGGGGAAAACAAGAAGAAACGAAGATTATGGCTCTTGCAGTGGCATTTTGATTGAAGACAGTTGGATGTAGGTTTTACTTTTTGATCGTGTCAAATGGATCTAATTATTTTTCTAAAAAAAAAATCTTAGGAAAGAGATGAGGTTCACGAGTTTCCACATAATGATAGATGTTTTCATCAAAAAAAAATGTTCTAATTTGGATTCGCCTTTATTTTTCGATTTTTCTTGCTAAATCGATTTATAATATCCCCCAAATGAAAATAATAAACTATTTTTTAATATTTTTTCGGCCATAACCAACATGAACCAATGAGTGCTCCAGTGGCAGAGCCATGATTTTAATTTTTGAGGATTCATTCAGAAACTAACTTGTTATAAAATATGAAAATTTCACATTGAATACACAAATAAAATTCTTTAGAAAACTAAATGATAAAATACTGTAAAATTAGAAGTTGTTTAGATACTCGATGATGATAAAATACTAAAATTGGAAGCACAAAAACAATCTTTATAAGTAAGGAGACTGGTTTTTGACATCCTAGTATTCCACCCAATGGTATATTATAAGTCAATAATATTTTGACAAAATAATTTGTATATCGTTTATTTTATTTTTATGAACAATCCATTCACATCTCATTAAGAAAAAATGTGTATCCATCAATTTCTTTGTTAATAAAATATAAAATAGATTAAATTGTTTGGTCAAACATAATATTTTAGAAAATATAAGTGATTTGGAAAATTATAAAATGTATATGGCAATAAAAAATGGGTTTCAAGCCGAGACACTTGTGGCTAGTTCTCTAGTTGACATGTATGCGGAAAATTTGGATACTCAAAAAGGGTGTTTGATATGATGACTGAGAATAATTTGTTCTCTTGGAACACGATGCTTAAAAGGAACATTGTTTTTAAGAAGATCCAACATAACATGTATTAACAATTGATTGCTTCAAGAATAGCAACCGTTGTATTTTAATTTCAAAATCTTTAGAACCCTAATTTATTATTAAAACTAAAATGTATATTAAATTGAAAGGTTAAGTATTCTTCATTGAGTGTGTGTGTATGGATTCTGCAAACTTGAATGCACAATCTTTGTGTATATGTGCCTAATTTTTGTTTATTGTCTGGATCGAAAGGGTGGAATTGACTTAAAACACTCCATTGGTCACTAAGTTCGAGCCAAAATATACCGATGAGAGCAATAACAATGTTAAGAGTATCGACATTGAGCTGACTACCACCAATTATTCAGTTGGGCCAACTATATATCGATTCTCTGGTAGAGGTAATATTATCGATCCCTATATTATATTTGATCTTATTAAAGTTTTCAGCAAAATATTCTGACATAACAAATTATATTAAACTTAAAAATTAGGTTGTTGTTAGAGTTGGGGGACTCCATAGTCATAGATGTCAAGAGCGGAGCAGTTAAAAATAATAACCCCATCAGTCAAGACCTTGAGGCACCAGACATTGCGAAACCGGTGAATAATCCACGTCCTGGAATAAAGGTCCATAAGACGATAAAGAAACTCCGAGTACGTTTTAATTTGCAACACACCACGTGTGTATCTTGTGCTGCTGTAGAACTGGTTTATGTTGAGTGACATGATAGTTACATTTCTGAACAAAATGTTAAACTTTATGATCCCGTGAAGCACTTGCTATACAAAGAAAAGATGAAGGTATATATTCCTATTTGATCAGTAAGAAAGTAAAAGAAGATGATATCAACAAGGTACACCCTATTACTTCTTAAGAGATTTAATCATTTAAACATATTCTTTGTAATACATTATCCCAAACAGATGTGCCTTTGAGCCTAGAGTTAGGTACTAAGTATTTAATTGGTAGTTTCTCTTAATACTAAAATAAAGTATAACATTAACTCATGATTTTAGTTTATTTTCAGTTGGGGATTCAACAAACCAAATGCCATACTTTTAGTGTTTGTGGATTCAATGTTTATACAAAAATATATATTTGTAAGATCTGAAAAGAAAAATCAACCCCATTCCCAGAATATGTATGATTTTAATTTTTTTCTTTAATCGTAGCACCTCTTACAATTATTTAGACAACTTCAAGAGTAGATGGTTAAAGTATATATCAAACTAATTTACGTAACAACAAGTTGGGAAATTATGAATGTGCAAGGCTCAAACGAAGTAGTACTTAAGCTAAAATCATGAATCTAAAAAATCAATCAAATACAGTAATAAACACAATTGTGGTTGATTGTAAAAGAATTACCTAAGATGTTTGAAACTCTGATGATTTCCTGACTACAACAATGGGAACATACAATAAAACAATAAATTAACTTATTAGGAACTAAAATTTGAAAAATAAACTACCACTGAAAGAATTAAATAAAAAATAAATGACCATTACCTAGTAGTGTTGAGAGAGTATGCGGCTGAAACATGGTAAGATGATGACCTCTTCTAGGGTTTATGTAAGAGAAAAATTGAAAGGATTGAAAGGGATGTTGTTACATGTAACGTATGAGGAACTTATTAACGGGTCTTCAATGCAAATGGGCGATATGATAAGAGAAGATTAGGGGATAGATTTTAACGGAATAACAATGAGATATAATTAGAGGGAACAGATCAACTATGAGCGCAAAGTTCTGCCCTAATTTGGGGATGATACAACTGGGATTATAATGATATCATAAGACTCATAACCTATGAAAAGGATAATAATGGATGCATGAATGTGAGCGGTTGGATGTGGACGTAAAACATGGATTGATTCTTAGCACGATTTGTATTTGAACTTTGAGAACAAATGGCGGCCGTGAATTATAATAAAACACCCATCCAGAATCATCGTATCAGCAAAAACACATTTGTTTTTGTAAGATAGATTTAGAAATTTATTAGAAGAAGAAAAGAAGAAAGTGAGACATTACCCGCTCTTGTTCTTGGCATGGTTGAAATCAAAGTTGGGGTTTAGGTTTCCTTTTTTTACTATGTGAGAATTCAATAGAGATAGATTTTTCTACTTTTATTTATTTTTATTTTTTTGTTTCTTGGGACTGGATAAATCTCAATAGAAAGAAGATATCTCCGCCCAAATTTCTTTGGGCCCTGAATATATCCCTAAACCTTGGTTTCAATGTTGAAAGGGTTATCCAGACTTATAATAAAAATGTGAAAAACGTTGGAGGGTTCACTAAATACACAAATAAAATTGTTTTAAATATTTTAATAGTATTCACAAAATTGGTTAAAAAGATCAAAATCAACAATTCCTGGGTGAAAAGGATATTTAGATTTTGATACTGTTTAAATGGACAAAAATGTAAAAAATGGCCAGGATGTTAACAGTTTCATCCTTACTATTTTTTAAGTTTAAGTCAGGATGAATCCAGTTTCATCCTTACTATTTTTTTAGTGTCCATTTCACCATACTAATTTTTACTCGTCCATTTGAACCATGTTTTAAAAATATTTGGACAAATGACCCATTTTCTGTATAATATTCCACCCATTGACAATGTCGAAAATGTTTGATAAAATAATGTATATATTTTTTTTATGAACAATCCGATCACATTTCATTCAAAAATAATGTGTATATTTTGTTACTTTAAAAAGAAAATATAAAGATAGATTAATTTACTTTTTTGTTAAACATAGTCTATTTTGGCAAAATATAAATGATTTAGAAAATTATTAAAAATGTTTATTTTGAGGAATCCATGTACTCGAAGTTAAAAATTACATGATCATATACGTGTGTGTTCT
Organism: Papaver somniferum; assembly: GCF_003573695.1. Classification (NCBI taxonomy): domain Eukaryota; kingdom Viridiplantae; phylum Streptophyta; class Magnoliopsida; order Ranunculales; family Papaveraceae; genus Papaver; species Papaver somniferum. The sequence goes on from NC_039368.1 coordinate 81,171,876, forward strand.
GTAGGATTTACAATATCTTATACGGCCACCCTAAATATTGCAGTGCTCATCTTCTTCAAGCTAAATTGTAATCAAGCTAAACCGTAACACTATATATGGGCGTAGTAGGCATAACCAAGTTGTAAGTCACTTTTTTTCATCCAAGCATATGGGATAAATCACCCCCACATATATTACTGCAATTTGTAAATTACAAACACAAAGCCGACAAATTTTCGCCCTTATCCTAGACGTTAACTCTTCATGTCCATTAGTGATGGTTACTCACTTTCATATTTTGGTTACGTATAAACCAATTTCAAAATTTTAGGTTTTTATATTTTGGTAAATAAAAATGACAAGGAAAAAAATAATTTAGATCAGTTGCATAATATATCGATATCATTATTGTTTTTTGTATTTCCAAACTCAACAGAATTAGGTTGATATCCACAATTTTTTACGATTGAAAGAATTTGGTGTTAACGAGTTTTAAATTCAGATTATTGGTATCATCTCCCAGTAAATTTATCACTATCCTAAGGTAACATCGGCTTATTTATCAACATAATAACTAGTTTCTATCCAAACTCGAAGTTTATCACTGTCCAAACTTATTTTTATACATGAAACAATCATATCTTTTCTAAACAAAGGTATCAACTTTCAAAAGATTTTGTTATTTGTTTTCTTTTTCTTTTTTTCTTGAAGCATATTGTAACTTTGTTAGCTAGATTCACGGAGTCCTATCGTAACCTCGAATTAAATAATTAGTTTTTTTAGTAATGAATATCATGTACTCACCGTTGTCATACATATGCTTATTTTTGGAGGATCAATAGTCACTTTTTATACTCCACTTTACATTGAGAGCGACCAAGCAATTCTCTAAAAAATCAAAGTCTTAAGAAAAAGACCACTCAAATATCAAAAATTAATAGGATAAAAAACATTTGGAGTAGATCCAATGTAGTCAATCTCACCCAAAAATGCTTCAGAGAAAAAAAAAATCCCATTCAAAACGTCCAAGATTCTCGGTCTCGGTCGAGTCTCTCAATCTTGGTGAGATATGATTTTATCGGGAAACTTGGCGACACGAGTTGTCAAGTCGATAGCTAATGTTGAGATTTCATTATAAAAAGTCGACATTAACATTAAAAGACTCAATTTTATTTCATATTACCATGGACAAGTTTAAAGCGATTAAATAGTACAGATTTTAATAATAAATTCTTCGAGATCTCACAGAGATAAAATTATCTTGATTTCTCGGTCATTATAGTGAATAGGTCATAAATTCTACTATCCCCATCCCTAAATAGATGGCATCTTCATTTTTAAATTTGTCCCACTAATAGATACCTATATCATTAAACAAGAGAATATTTATAGATCTACCATTTTAATTTGATTGTTGTTAGTATAAGAAATATGTATAATTTGATAGCCATGTTTATATTTCCACTCGCTCACTTCCTTTTTATAACTGTAATTTCAAGAATTGGTTGATTCATCCTAGTATTGTTGTTAATATAAGAAATATGTATAATTTGATAGTCATGTTTATATCTTTATATGTATATCTAGTATATCTACCATTTTAATTTGATTGTTGTAAGTATAAGAAATATGTATAATTTGATAACCATGTTTATATTACCACTCGCTCACTTCCTTTTTATAACTGTAATTTCAAGAATTGGTTGATTCATCCCAGGATGCTTAGATTAGAATCTTGTATTTTTATTTTTAAATTTTTTGGACATTTGACTTTGCATCTGCAGATGTTTTCTCATGGAGGAACAAAAATATTCCAGCTAGTGTTCTTGCTGGAGCCATTGCAATGTGGGTTTTGTTTGAATTGCTAGAATTTACTTGCTCACCATGGTATTTCACTGATCTATATTGACATGAGAAATTATTTTATTGTGGTCATATGCATCTACACCTTCATCCAAAAGTGAAACTATTTGGCCTCTACAAGTTTTCTGTTAATTTTGGTTTTCCTGGATTTGTTCTTGTGATTTTGATTATCTTTTGCAGCTCGTTCCCAAAAATTCCTATAGTCTATTTTATACAACAGAGTTATATGTGGATAAGTAGTGATTCTACGAGTCATATGGTACACGATTTGAGGTTATTCAATGCATTTAACTGCGTACCCTACCAGATGTGCTTAATTTCCATCTAAAGCGCTGTGTTTTCTCCAAATACTACCACAAAGAAGAAGAAACTTTCTCATTTAGTTTTGTTGGAGAACTACAAACGGAAAAGAGATTGTATGACCTATGTCAGTTAGAGTTAATATATTGTCAACAAAACTTGTTCATAAAGAAATTTGTGTGAATAATGGCCATCATATGTCAATTGTTAAGGATGAACATACTTGGAAATGGTGAAAATTTGATGATGAGAATGTTTTTAAGATGATGTAGTTACCTAAAATCGGTGATAGACTAAAGTGAGATTCTAGTGTTTCTGAAAATGAGTTACGGGAGGTTGGGCACGAACAGTCTTCGCTTAAACCACGCATAGTGGCCGTTCAAAGGTTACTTCAGTCACATGAGAGGTTAGGGATAGTCTTAGGGAGAGAAGCAGATGAAGAGAGAGAGAAAGATCAGAGATTTCTAGGGTTTGAACAAGAATTGCTCTGAGAGGTTATGAGAAATATGGTGATAGCTTGGAGAAATAGAAAACCTATTTATAGCTGAATTCTTTAATCTCAGGTAGGTGAAGATAAGGTTTGCTTTCCGTGTCGTGTGGAGAAATTCTCCCGTCTCTTCAGGAATAGATAGAGATAAACTAGGTTGAGTTTATCTCATTATTTTACCGCCTTTTTTTCTTCTATGGTGAAAAATACGCCGGGTATTTCTCACACGTGTCTTAGAACGCCAGACCAATACCCTAATTGATATCCCCCTATTTGTGTGAAGCCGAGTCAGCCTTTGTAATGATGTGTTGAAATACATAAATATTCTCTTTTATCCGAGTTAGCAAAGATAGAGAGATATTCTTCGATTTGTGAGAATGACTAGGATGAGTCATGTGAAAAGGCATGTAATGCCTCAGAAATCGTGTGTAGAGTGTCAAAAGAGCTGAAGTTGAGCTCCCTCTCTCCATGGCCGGTCACATATGTCACATGGATACCATATCATTTCTTGTGGGTCCCTTTGTTGAGCATGTGGAGCTCAAGAGAATTTATCCACGTTTTTGGATAATCGTGTACAGTTCAGGCCCAATTTACTAGTTGTGAGTGTGTTTGAGACGTTGAGAAAGAGGCCTGAGACCTAGATAAGGCTTGTGCCTAAGTCTTATACTTGCATAAGACTCTTTAGACGAGATGAATCATCTCGGATGAGGCCACATGAGATTTAGCCGACGTAATTGAGGCTGTATGAGATTTGGCAGACGCGTCTGGAGCTGTCTGAGATTTGGCTGACGCGTATGGAGCCGTCTGATATTTGGCTGACGGGTTTGAGACCGTATGATATTTAGCTGACGTGTTTGAGACCTTCTGATATTTGGCCAACGAGATAGAGTCTTTTCACGACTTGGCCAACACGAAAATCTCTCCGAAGTCAGCTAGGACATGTTTGGGAGATAAAAGAAGGCTTGCAAGCCTAATAATGTCTCTTCGAGACTTTGGCTCACTTTTCTTTGACCAGTGTATCTTCCAGATATGTGCTATCAATTGTGTCCGTATTTATGGGTCCGACGTGACCAGTGTATCTCAGAAGGATGTTCTAGGAGTCTGTCGAAAGGGCCAAAAGGCAGAATAACCAGCATATCTTGCCGGAATGTTCTAGGAATTATTCGGAAACCTCATTAAGTCGAGTCAGAGCCTAGTATAGACATGACCAGTGTATCTCGAGATGATGTACTAGGAATCAGTCATTGATTCAAATATGATGAGTCGTGGTTACAGGAGACATGTATGTCTCCACTCTGGGTTATAAGTCCGGCGGGGATGTTTTTACGCATCTACAGATCCTACATAACCAGCAGTATCTTGTCGGGGATGTATACTAGGAATCACGGCATCACGACCACTAGTGTAGTATACTAGAAATCGTGGCTATCTGTGCTTTGAGGACCAATGGCTTAGTCTCTCCCGTGAGAGTTGAACTTTATCTTATGATCTTAAAATGACACTTTTGTCAATTATCCAAATTTCACCATCTATAGATGGATTCTCATTCCTTTGGAGAAGGATCTTCTAGCATTGTTGCAAATGAACCAAATTTGCAGCTTCCTTATTATGACAAATGGTTGTTTCAAATGGGAATAATCAGCTGATGCATACTTGCTGATATATCACCTTCAAAGCACCACATGAAGCAATGACAAGCCTTCAAAGATACAAAACAAGTACTGAGCCCTTGCCTCCACATAAAGTAAGTTTCTCCAATTTATCTCTCTGAATAGATATAGGTATTATATGAGTCGTATGTCACCACTTGTCAAACTTACATGTATCAGGAGGCAAAAACAGTGAGAATCACCTTACGAAGACAAGCAGTGAGATCAATTCTATCAGAAGCTCCTGACCCTTCAGTTGAAGAGCCTACCTTCTGGATTACAGATTGGCTTCACCTACGGTATGATGCTTTTTCCCGTTGGATTCTTGCAATAGTGAACAACACGTTAGTTGTATGAGATAATATGTAAAAGAGTGAATGAATAATAACTCTACCACAAAAAACTTGACGAGGACAGAATCACATGCTCAACAAGTTGTCCTTAAAATATTAGTTTGCGAGTATACTCAAGAATGAAGAATTCTTAACCCCCGATATCAAAGATGTGTCCAGTATAAGAATGTCCAATATTTCACATGTTAGCATAACACAAGCTAACCACTAGCAAAGCGCAAACCAAAGCAAGAAGATGTGAAAAGAAGACGGGATAGTAGATGCTTCTGGACGCAATTATTCACTAAAGCTCGAGTTCTTATTTATAGGAGAAAACAGATCACTAAGGTTTCAATTTCCTGAAAAACAAGTTTTTAGTTTCTTGGAAAACAATTAAGTTAAATCGGAAAAGGGATTCTCCCATGAATAAAATACTAAGAGAAAGTATTTCGTACAATATTCCAATATAATTTTTATCAAAAATAGGTATTGGTGTACACGCACATATACACGCAAGCCCATAAACCCATGGTCAAAAGCATGTGTCATTTGCCCTCCGATATAGCATACCAATAAGAGTTTAGCTATATACATACACCAAAGTTCCTCTTTAGTTTTAACCAATGTGAGACCAAAGGTACCATTTCTTTTGCTCACAAAAAATGTTCCGGACAAGACCAATATTTATCAAACATTAAAAGACTTCATTTTTCTCCAACATTTCCCTCGTGGACGACACATCAATTGAAAACTAAATAAAGTGTTGAGATTTAAACAATTTAGTGGTGATAGATTTTGTCTGTCAGATTCATGCCAGAAAGACACCAGTCAGCTAGATTTTCAGGTAAAAAAATAAATGACAGATTGAGATTGCTACAAAATAATTTTATTTTATTTTATTTTATCCTTAATATTGTAGTGAGACGACAAACATCAACAGTCACGTGTCAAGATAGTTAAAACTGCTCCCTCCTTGTTTTTGGGAAAGAAATACTTTCCCTTTTTCATTTCAGCTTAAAAATAGACTAAACTGAAAAAAAATGATAATATCCATTTATAAAAATTGAGGTAATTTTGATTTAGTTTGGTCATAAAAAGTGTTATTTTTTAATGTAAAATGTGACATATATTAATTAATCAATGTAGTACAATAGATTTACAATTTCATTTTATCAAAAATATTAGTTAAAATGCTAGATTTTTGAACTCGTTGGTTCAAATTTTTTGACATATGCTAGAGATTTCTGATCCTGGTTTCTTTTGCTATTGCATCTGCTGCTGTGCTGTGATTTCTGCTAATGTATCTAACATGAGATCAGGGTAATTTCTCCAGAACTGAAATAAATTTTTTGATAGTGTTCTCCGCTGTCCAAGATATGTTTGTGTTTGTACCATAATATTTGGGTGTCAATATCGACTAACGCAATCCCTATTAACAATATCGATTTCGGCCCATGCCCGGCGACCCATTCCGCCGGATCATTCCGCCAACCCGTATTCACGATCCAGAAAGAAGGTTATAGAACATCCAGATTACTTGCAATGCAAGTGAGCACAATTGTATAAATATAGGGAATATTAGCCCTAGTGGGGGAGGGGGGG
>NC_039368.1:81178138-81208221 GCF_003573695.1 Papaver somniferum
GGGGGGAGGAGAGGAGAGGAGAGGGGAAAAACTATTGTAATCAATCAATAAAATAACTCTCATTTGGGAGATTAATTCGTGGATGTAGGCACAATGCCGATTCACGTTAAATTCCTTGTCTTTCTTGTTTTCCTTCATTTAATTTCTAACCCTAATTTCACCCTAATATTCAATAGTCATCATCAAATCATCGAATTTATGCCTAAAAGTAATTTTGGGTACAAACTGTTTGGTCATTTATTTTTAATTGTTTCTTATAACGTTTTGCAATTTGTGACAATAGAGACGCTAGATGGAATGTTTTCTTCTAACCATTTTCTTGCTTTTAGCAATGTTTTAGCTTCCTCATGAAGAGCCGAACAAGCCCAATCTGATCCTACTAAAATATGCATAAATTCCTCTTGATCCACAGAATGAAGAATAAACGCATATCCCATTGAATAATCTTCTTTTTTGAAGGAGGCATCTATAAAGATTATCCAATCTGAGTGAATGGAAGCCCATGAAGGTTGATTTATTTTTCCTTGATATTGTTTACCTGACAAGTTGTGTATTGAGTAACTCAATTATAAAAGTCTCTTTATCTGCTCAATCAGGTTTGTTGGATCTGGTTCTATTTTTTCAAAAGTAACCGAGCATTTATTTCCAGATGAACCAAAGTATAATAGCAATTTTCTCCGAGAAATGCGTAAGCTTTGGGGCGGAAATCCATTTTCCAATCCATGTGCTTATCGAGTCCGTTAAAATCTGTGAGATAACCCTATCTAAAGATAACCCGAACCAAACGGATCTTGCAAAGGGATATTGTATGAAGAGGTAATGTCTGTTTATTGGGCCTGAAAGTTGCACATGGGCAATCTGGCGATATCTCTGGATTGTGAGCCGCTAATCTTCTTGTAGTAGGAAGAGCTTTTTGGGTTAATTTCCATATGAATAGTTTAATCCTTGGAATTACTTGAAACTTCCATAATTTTTTCCATGGGAAATCCTTATTGTCTTCATCTTTAGGATTCTGGCCTATCAAAAAATTGTAAATGTTTTTTGCTGAAAATAATCATGATGGATGGTATTTCCATCTAATTTTATTTGAAGCATTACGATTAGGAGATAAAGCTAGGAATTTTCTTTTCGTTTCCACTGAGAAGAGAACATCAAGCTTTGATTTATCCCAATCTCCATCATTGTTTATCAACTCTTGCACCCTCTGAGGGAGGGGTTCTTCTATATCCAGAGGTTTAGGAATTATATTAGAATTGAGAACCCAATTATCTTCCCAAATTTCTGCCTTAGCTCTATCTTTTACTTGCCATTACCCTGATTAGGTCTAGACCTTTTTTTATGCTTATCCAGGGGTGTATTGGATTAAGATTTATCTGGATATTTAACAATCCTAAAAACTCCTAAGTATTCAATTAGGATATGTAAGGAATCATTAAATATCCATGGTATTCAATTAGGATTGTTTTAGATTCCACAAATATCCTAGGTATTCAATTTATTAAGATTTATTAGGATAGTTAAAGGACAAGATATATATGGATTCTTATGGATACTTGTAGGCAATATATGTATGTTATTATCTCATATCAATCTTAACCCAAACTACAAGAGTTTCATGGATTATTGACAAATTTTGTTTTATCACAACATGCTATGTTTTTCCACCACCACCACTACAAACCACCACCACACACCACCAACCACCACCAGCATAACCACCACCATCGACCATTGCCGCAACCACCAACCATCACCGCCTCCACCATCACCGCCACACACAAACCACCACCGCCACCACCAGCAACCATCACCGCCACCACCACACCATACACACCAACCACCACCTCAACTTTTGGATCTTTTTTTTTAAGGGAATCATCATGACCTTGGTTTTTTCAAATATATTACTAATTGGTAATATATTTTAATTTTTAAAAATGTAACCACTCCTAAGGAAATCCATTATAATCCAGAATCATATATTTATAAGAATCTTAAAGATTCTTTAAGAAACATTATAAATCCACTAGATTCGGATAAAACTAGTATCTAATTTTATCTAGAAAAATCTTGATTCAATACATTCCTGTAAGAGAGTTCATATGATCTAGAGTATTCCAATGGATGGGTATGGGGAAAGTATTTGGATTTAAGGAGTTTGGCCCATAAAAACAAATCAACTAGGGTTTATTATTTGACATTCTGAACCCCAATTCCACAATAAAAACTCCGTAGAAACGATTAAAAAAAGGGAGATTCTTACGTTTCTTCCTTCAAAAAAAGACAGTTGATAACAGATTGAACCCGCTTGATGACGATGATGAATGCTTTACTTCCTTGTCATAATCAGAATCGAAAATGTTAAAGAGAAATTGAACTGTTGAAGAAAGAGAAGTATAGGAAGAGAAAATAGTGATGGTTCTGTTATGCTTTTGTCCCACATTGGTTAGCTTGTAAGATACAGCAAATATTGTGACCTATAAAACCTGAACTGCAAAGCTGAAGATGTATACCTTTCTCGGCTAAGATCAAGTGTATTATCTGTTCTTATCGGCTTAATTAATTTAATATCTGATATGTGAACCATTGGCTTACAGGATATTAAATTAATTTTTTTGATGGGGGAGTTCTCACCACAGCAGCTGGGCCTCTGCTAGGGTTCTCACGCGTCGCCTCTGCGTTGCACTACTGCAAGGACCTGTGGTGCACCCCAACAATGCTAAGATAAACATTGGGTGGTACTAGCATTACTGCAATTGCCTGGCGCACACCCACCAAAACTAAGATAAACATCTGCACATGTCGTCTAAAGGGAAGGTCAATTAGGCTCATAACCAGTGCTAAGGTTGCATCATTGTCAAATTTCTTCATTTGTGCGGTCTATATTTTTTCATGCTTCATCATCTTGAATATATCCAACTCCTTGTATTTGTGCTTGAATGTTCTTTATGTCCTGTTTGTGTTCGATGTCTTTGACTAGAGACAGACCTGATGCTGTGTATCTTAGAGTAAGAAATCTGAAAATTATGGATTTCAATTTTTGCTTTGCATTTGATTTGAGTGTCGTGCTTTCGAACCAACTGTGAGCACCTGAATTACAATTTCATTGAAATGATGAAAGATACTGAAATATCCACATATTTAGAAAGCTCAAGGAAAGCTAGAATCTAAAACGCTAAATGCCAAGTTGGAAAAAAAATCTTCAACTGAGCCCGTGACCAGTTACGCTCACCCCAACTGCACTTGAACATTTCCTTCGTGTTAATAATAAGCTTGAAGAGAGTGGCACTGTAATCTAGACAAAAGGAACAGATTTGCTCTCCAGGCTATAGCATTTAAAGGGGTTTTTTGAAAAATTTGAAGTCTTGCACTGATGCTAATGAACTTCCAACTTTAACCTGTATCATTTTGGAGAACTCCAATTGGAAAATCTTAGTACTTTAAAAAAACGGGCTTCCAAAAATCAACAGTGAAAACTCTTTTTCACACTCCACCCAAGGTCCAGGTAACTGGATAGATACTCCTTTAAATTTGTTGTATGACAGAGTGGCACTGTAAATTTTTTCGTTATATAATCTAGACCAGAGGAATGGATTATGGATTTGCTGGCCATGCTATAGCATTTAAAGGGGTTTTTCAAAAAATTGAAGCCTTGCACCAATGCTAATGAACTTCTGACTGGGAAATCTTAGTTCATCCTGTTCGGGTACTTTAAAATGACTAAATTTTCAGAAAACAATGTTAGAGATCATGTCATTCCAGGCTCATTAGCAAACACCAAAATGTTGTGCCAGCGTAAATCCTATAATGCACTTATACTGTAGCTAGTTCTGTAGACTGCTTTTCAGAAGTTACCAGTTCAAAAGCAATAATCTCACACCCATACTCCGGTATTGTGCTCCTTGATATGGCTAAAGAGACGTATTGCTTTTTGGTGCAATGTTGCCAAAGAGATTATAGGCCCAACCTCTGCCCATGAAAAGAATGAAGAAATCAAAGGTAACAATAATCGCATATTGGTCACACATGAAAAGGCCGAAGGAAAACAGGCCTATAAGAGAAGCTTGAAATGCATCCACAAAACATAGTTACCTGGACAGGGTCTATGGCTGATCAAGAAGGGTCATGGCCTAGGCTAGTGACTTCCATTGGACTTTGGAAGGGCGCTCGCCTAAAATCTGTCCTACGGGGCAGAGTCTACGTCATAATTTGTTCAAACCTTTTCAGTTGTCGAGTCTCTAGTTATCGGAAATTAAGGTTGCAGGAAGCAATGGACACAACAGCAATAACTTGAAGCCTTTTTGCTCGTCTAACTACTGATTAAGGAGGTGCATCCCGTTGCCGTCTCTGATTAAGGGATTCTTTGATTGAAGAAGAATGCAAGGGGTTCGATATTCTCTTTGTTTCTGTAAGAAAAAGATAATCCCCCAAGCTATAATGAATTGTTTGCCTGATTTGGTTGTGCTCTCGCTGATAAAAATAGAGGTGGTCATACCTGAGTTGGAACTCTACAGTTGTTTTGTCTCTGTAATTTGATTTACCGTGTTTTCTGAATTCCCTGCTGCACTCGCATGTTCTTTTTCCCTCTCTTATTATCAAATCTAGTTCATGGGAGAAGACAAGCAGTTAGAAATAGCATCATCAGAAAGAGATTAGATTAAGCATCCATGTCATTGCTTAAGTTGTAGTAGAATTCAACAACAAGAATCGTCTTCATGTCCCCTGCTGTAGTTGCTCATACCCCAGTACTCTTCATCCTAATCATCAGTCATTGCCCAAAACAGACGACCCATATCAAGGAATATGGTTTTTTGATCGACCAAAAAAAAGGAATATGGTTTTTCTACTTCCTTGCAAATGGTCATCTTGTAGTTGCGAACTTCTTTATTATAGTAAAATTAAGGGAGACCCCAAAAAAAAAATATTCACATTATCATAATTATCCAAAATTAATTTTGGATACCGTGACACCTATAAATATTTCTGTCACACTCATAATTATCCAAAATTATTAAAACCTGTCTGCACGATGATTTATGCATCCGCATGACGTGTTACACATACTGTTTTTCAGGGATAACTCGTTATGCATCCTAATTTTTCAGGGGTATAATTGGCAACGAAACTTGGATATAACATATCTAAAAATCCGCGCCTTGGAATTTTAAAATTTTTATATCGTTGGAAATATTTTAAAGAGAGCTACACAACGAGTACAAACAACAATGTCAAATTTTTGTTTTTCATGAAAAAATCGGAGGTGATCATCGTTTTAGGGAAAATTTTCGAAAACTGACTGCATATTCATTATGCAGCCTCCAAAAAAGATGCATAACACATTATGCAACCATTTTCTCCACTGCATAACAAATTATGCATTTGGATAACAAAGTTATGCATCTATAACAAGTTATGTAACCATTGTTTTGGTTGATTTTAGTGCGTAAATAAAAAAATTGATGCATAATGCATCCATATTTACGGATGCATATAAGGTTAAGCATCTATTTTCTCATGCATAAAAGATTGTGCAACAATTTTCTCGATGCATAATGCGTTATGCAATCATATTTTCGATGCATAACAGGTTATGCATTCATTTTCTCGACTGCATAACATGTTATGCATATATTATTATAGGTGCATAACGTGTTATGCAGCCTTTTTTTTTGTTGGTTTCAATACTAACAAAAAGTAGCTGCATAACGTGTTATGCAACTATTCTCTATACTGCATAACAAGTTATGCAAAAAAAAAGAAAAGGCTGCATAACTTGTCATCCACCTACAATAATAACTGCATCACCAATCTCATTGCTGTCTCATTCCAAGGAAAACCAAGTGCCCCAGTAAATATTCAAGGTTCCCTATATCAACGGTGTCCTCTAGCTTTCAACGACATTGGAAACAGGAGATGATTAGACCAGACAGAGCAAGCAAATCTAATTATAATTCCATGTATGTACTGCTTTGAATGCAACAACATGTGCCACATGTATGGTGTCATGCATTTTTGTTCCTGGTTAAACTATCTATCATCTTGTTCAACAAAGAATTAATGATCATATGTACCAAGATACAAACAAAGGCGATAAAGAGATCATATTCAACTAAACGAGGCGAGAATCACTCTATCATTAAACTTGATTTTAAGTCTTTGTTGTACTTCGATTTTAAATCCAAATTCCAATCAAAAATTAGAAAAACAGAGGACTTGATTTCCTGTGTTAATTACTCCTAGAATCAATCAATCAAAGGAGCCATGGAATCACGGAAAAGGAAACGACAACCCCGGCTATATAATCTGTCGTTAATTTGATCGAAGCACTAAAGAACCCATGAAGATAAAGGTTTTGTGAGACAAATCCTGAACCTGCACCAGAGATTTTAACGATTACTTCACAGTTGGAGGAAGAGGAAAAGGAACTGAAGAAGAAGTGTAATTCGACTATTAAACATAATTTTTAAAATTGTGGGTTTGAGAATAATTTTCTTCCAGAAAATGGGTGCGCGCCTGTAGTTTTCTGAGCTTGGGTTTCACAGTGATCAAAGTCTTAATAATGGGTGTGTCTGTAGTTTTCACTTATGGTATCCAGTTACCAGTCTTAGGCTTAGTTTGGTATTGTTGTTGTGGCTTTTATAAAAGCACTTTTCTGTTGTGCGTTGCTTTGCTTTGCTGTGCTGTGAGAAAAAAACAGTTAGACGTTTGGTAAAATATTAATTAAAGTTAGAGCTGATTAAAAAAATAATCAAAGTGTCTTTGGTAAAATGAGATGCAACCACTGTTATAGTGGCAAATGACAAAAATAGACATGATTCTGGAAATAGTTTTATTCAATTTTATTGGGTTTAAAAATAACAAATTTTTTACTATTAGATATAAATATTTAAAATATTAAATTTACTAATTGTACTATTATTATTATTGTTAAAAAAATTATTTTACTTAACTACTTTTTAATAAACTAAAAATTAAACTAAAACTAAAACTAAGTAATTATTTAATATTTATTTTTATTTTTGACAAATTAAATAAAATGGTATCATAAAATAGTTTGAAAATAAAATATAATAATATTTAAAGAATATGGACAAAAATAGAAGAAATAAAAAATTGATTGTACATATATTTATGGATGATTTTTGTCAATTTACAAAATAAAATAAGCACAAAAAGGATAAAATCAAACATTAAATTTTGGTGGGACCAAAACTTATGTTTTTGTAGTTTTTAAAAGCTCATCCTCCCTGTCTTTTAAAAATTAAGGAATTTGGAAAATCCTTTGGGTAAAAAATACTTTAATATTTCTTTAATAAACACCAATTTCAAAAATTATTGACATATATAGGTTTTGAAAGTGCTTTTGGAAAAATAAAAGCTTTACTAACCCCAGCCTTATTCGGTCCGGTAAGTGGCCCATGGCAAATAGTTAGGGAATAGTAGGTGTGGCGCCCTTAACCAGTATTGGTATTAACATCTCAGATTCAGTTTTACTGGTTCGTGTCGAGATCAGAGGAGAAGACAAGAAGATTAGAGATTCGATAATCAAATAGACCGGAAATGGCGACGATGATTGCAAGGAAATCTTCACATCTTATCTTTCGATCCCTCACTACTACTACTACTATGTCACCACTGAAGCATCCCTCGTCGTCTTGTTCTCCTTGGTTCCTTTCGTCGTCCTCATCGAAAGAGAAACCGCAAGCATATCATCGTTCTGAAGATGATGAACCATCTATAAGATCTAGGTTACCTCCAAGGGAAAAAGGTAATTTCATTTTCATCCTAATTCATTCCTCATTCTTTGTTGCACGCTTACTGTTTCTTTTTATTCCTCAAAGAAATCAACTCTTTAGCTGCTGCCGTAGTTCTAGAATGTGTGTATCTTAGTAGTGAATTGATGGGTGTTCTTTGTTTTGTTATTTGAATGGAGGTTCACGCGATGATCATCGTATTAATGTCCAGAAATCAAAGACAATTCCAGGCAGACATGTAGTTACTCTCACATTTAAGCCGTTTGCTAGGTAATCTCTATCTACAAGCTTCTTATATCATTTGCAAGACAAGAATTGGATGAATGTTTTGATTACAACTGAATGGATTTTGGAATTGCTTTTCATTGTAGATGAATGTTTGTCAACCTATGCTGCGGTTACAAAAGATTCTAAGTTCGATTGCCATGGTTAGCATTCTGAAGATCCAAGGAAGCTTAATTTTTCGTTTTCAACATACACTTGAAGTACTACTCTGACAAAAACATTCTGTAATGTTGCTTAGTTCACATTGAATTATTGTTTCGATTGCTCTTAGAAAATCAACTATTGGCCTTATAAGCTCAATCTCCAAATTTCTTGTTTTTTAAGTCCTATTTGTGTTCCATGTCTTTCAGCTGAGATATTGGCTGCACATGGTCTAGGATAGTCCATACTGCCATAATGCATATTGCAGAGAAGAGAACCTGTTCAATGGATTATTGCCGACTTGAAATTGCTGGTTCTTTTGGTCACATTTGTTCTCAGTCCCAAGGAAGCACACTCTATCTCGTTCAAAAGTTTTGTTTTTGTTCAGACGAGGTAGCAAAAAATTTAACCAAGTAGTTCCCATCATACATTATAGGTTATCAACTAGTCAAACCAAGTTACATGACGATTCAGATCAATGATGTCCGACTAGTTAAGCCTGTTCAGGTAAAATGTATCTTTTTCGGTTGTCTGACAGATTCCCAAACCCTTTTTTTTTCTCCCGCTGTATCTTTTTCGGTGTTAGGATTTAATCTTTTCTATTTCATTTTCAGAGATTTCGTCCATGGTAAGTGCTGTGCTGTCTAAGAATGTCTGACAAGATTGATTCTTATTATTTACGACCCGATCTAACACCAAATTTAATGCAAAATCCTTCTTAAGCACTTGTCTATTCAGAAAATTTAGTACATTGATTTACGGTCATGAAACTAAGTTTGTACTTGTGGATGTTTCATTTTGAAGTCATGTTCTCATACTATCAAGAGTAACGCGAAATTGTACAAAATTGTAAGTGGTAGAATTTCACGAAAATAACGGAACCACTCGTAGAATTTTACGAAGAAAATAAAATACAGAAACATATGAGAAGCCCATGTAGGAAGCTCGGAAATTATTTGATTCAATTAACAAAATACAGAATTGAAAACATGACTAGTTGTTCATGATACCCAACATATCGTAAAAATAAGCTACTTCTTTGTTGCAGTTACATGTTTCGCATTCAAGCACTTGATTATCCGCTTCGTAAGTTTGATTTCTGGCTGTGCACTCTAGATTGTTGCAGCTATATTTCTTTGCACCACTTAACGAGTTATTTACCCACATTCCATCAATGCTCTTCTTTGCTTTCTTTCGACACTCGTCAATCTCTCCACTTCTTGATCTCTTATTTCTCGTGCACCTGCTTTTCTGTGTCAGTAATTGTTTCCCTCTGAGAACATCTTCATCATCATCACCAGCATCAATTAATATGATACCAAGAACATATGCAGCAACTACGTGCCCGAGATTTGCTGATTTCTGCAATAACTCTTTCCCTAATTCAGTTTCGTTGTTATGGAAGAATTCCACCATTCCTTGCCTATACAGAACTTCTGGGTTCTGCGCTTCTTCACATTGTTTCAAGAATGTAGAAATCTCGGGCTTCGGGTACCATTGGATTATTGGTAGTTGTTCGACAGAGGCATGTTGAAAGATGAGATTATCGCATCCAGCTTCATGGAAAAGTTTACAACTGAAATACAAAACCATATGGAGTATTAATCATCATGCAGGAAACATTAATTAAAAGCTTTGGTATAGAGATATCAAAACAACGTGCATGTTTATCTAAACAAAGATTTTGGTTTGAAATTCCATACCTTTGGTTTGCGTTGAAGTGATCGGCCAAAGATGCAGATGCAACTTTCGCTAATATCTCCGTAAACACCTCACGTGGTATAGAGTTAATGGGAGCCTCTCCAGACGAATTACTATTGGTTTTTGAATTGCCGTATGCATGTAATAATCTTGACAGCAAACTGGATATAAACTTCATCATCTTTATGGTGAAAATTTTGTAAGTATGCTTGGAAGAAGAGAAGAGAAGTTCGTGGCTTCAGTCACAATCAGACTTTTCAAGGGAGAGAAAATTCAGTACCGAACCGAGTAGAAGGTGGGTTTAAAGTTATTGAGAGAGGGAGGAGTGAAGGGCCGTGGACCAACAGGGACACTTCAGAAGAGGGAATGAGGGAAAAGGAAAGTACTGCCAAGGAAATGGAAAGATGGGGTTTTGGTGATGGATATACGGGGAGGAGTAAAGGGTCGTGGATTAATAAGGACATTATAAAAGAGGGAAAAAAGGAGGAGGGAAGCAGTTCCAAGGCGAAGAATAAAATGTGTGTCTGGTGATAGAGAGAGGGAGAAGAGTGTGTCTCTGGTGATAGAGAGAGGGAGAAGAGTGCAGGGTCATGGACGCATCAACAAGAACTGATAGTTCATGAATGAGATTCTTTTCGTGAAACGAATGCTTAAATTTCAAACTTACATATGAATTAACATATACTTTTTTTGCTTAATATTTCGAATTTACATGTATGGATGAGTATATATTTTGTTTTATTTCGAACTTACATGTATGGATGAACATATACTCTGTTTTCTTAATATTTCGGACTTACATGTATGGATGAACATATACTCTGTTTTCTTAATATTTCGAACTTATAAGTATAGATGAATATATACTCTGTTTTTCTTAATATTTCGAACTTGCATGTATGAACATATACTCTGTTTTTTTAATGTTTCGAACTTACACGTATGAATTAGCATATACTCTATTTTCTTAATGTATTGATGAACATATACTATGTTTTATTAATTTTTCGAACTTACCCATATGAACTAACGTATGTTCTGTTTTCTTAATGTTTCGAACTTACACGTATGGATTAACATATACGTTGTTTTCTTAGTGTTTCAAACTTACATGTATGGTAACATATACTTTGTTTTTTTAATGTTTAGAAGTTATACGTATGGATTAACATATACTGTGTTTTCTTAATGTTTCAAACTTAAACGTATAGATTAAGATACACTTTGTTTTCTTAATGTTTCGATAAACGTATGGGTTAACATATACTTTATTTTCTTAATGTTTCGAACTTACACGCATGGATTAACATATACTACTGTTTTCTTAATGTTCCGAGCTTACACGTATGGATTAACATATACTTTTTTTTTGCTTATGTTCCGAACTTACACGTATGGATTAATATATACTTTGTTTCCTTAATGTTCCGAACTAACACGCATGGATTAACATATACTTTATTTCCTTAATGTTACAAATTTACACGCATGGATTAACATATACTTTGTTTTCTCAATATTTCGAACTTACACGTATGGATTAACATATACTTTATTTTCTTAATATTTCGAATTTACATGTATGGATTAACATATACTTTCTTTTTGACTTTCCCCGTCCATTAGTTGCTTGCTTTCAACATATTATATGGATAACACATATATTTTTGTTTTCATCAAATAATTATGCTTCTCGAGTTAATATTTACAATCTCTTTCAACATTCACACATGATGTCACCTCTATTTTTGTTCTAAATGTACCTGCCATGGTGGTTAGTACGGATTTCAGTATGGTAGCATACTAGCATTCCACGGGTTGTTGTTTTGATGCTTGATGTATTTTGTATGAAGAGTATTATAGGGTCTCCAACTTTTTTATTTTGAAGGCTCACAAAAATACAAAATTGAGTCATGAAATAGTAATCAACAAAATCCCTTATCATATGTAGTTTTGTTAGTGGCTAGAATTCCTTTAATTAATTAGTATTAAAAATTAGATTAACTAAACTAAGTAATTTTAGTGCTTAGATTAGACTAATAATTTTATTTAAAGTTTAGTGCTTGAAAAACAAAAATCAAAATCAAAATATTTTAATTTTTTTCTTTGTTTTGTACATTGAATATACGGTTTGGAAACCTAACCATAAATAGATCATACGGTTGGAAGTTTATATTTTTCCAATCGTAGGTAAAATCAGATTAACTTATGGCTGGGAAAATATTGAAAAATAACCATCTAAGGTTGGAAATTTTTTGCTTTTTTCTTTTCAGAAAATTTAACATACAGTTTGGTTTTCCAACCGTAAAAATTTAATACGGTTGGGAGTTCATATTTTCCCAACCGTATTTAGTTTTGAAATTAATTTACTTAAATCTAACATGTTCATACAGTCAAAAGGCAAAAAAAACAACATGGGTTTTATATTTCTTACCCAATTGAAGTATTATTGGCTGAGATAATCGTGGTTGACGAAGAAAAAATGGAAGAAGAAGAAGAGGCAATGGAGGAGAAGAATAGAGGAAGAAGAGGAAACCTTTTTTGTTTTTTGTTTTTTAGAGTCGTTTTTTTTGTTCGGTTATCGGACAATATTTCGGCAACAAACAAATTCGAGTGATTGAGTTAAATCCCTTTGATTCATTCCTTTTAAGAGGGATCCATCAATGATTTAACTATGAATCTCTGAAATTTCTCATTAAGTATTTCTGAAACCAAACCAGAATTGGTTGATATAAGCATTAGCATAAACCGAATGTTGTTAATGTTCCCCGGAATCGGTAGATATGGTACACCTACATAAACCGGTTCTGGGTTGATGTGATGAACATCAACCAAAATCGGTTTATGCTAATGCATATATCAACCGATTCATTAACCATGTTTGAATTTTTGCACAAACCCTGAAATTTTATATTTATATATTATAGAGCATGAAAATACGAGCTGAACGCAAAAAAAAAAGGTCATTCCGACATCGGACGAAGAAGTTAGAGAAAAAAAGTGAAAGAAATGCCCAGATTTACAATAGGTTTACGTAGGCATTTGTGTAAATCGATTCTAGCGGAAAAAAAATCACAGAAAAACTCTTAAATTTTACAATCGGCTAAACCGATTCTTAGAATCAGTTTACAAGTGCATGAATGTATACCGATTCTGGGTTGAGATTTTTCAAAAAAAGAAAAAATCAAAATTTTTACATATTTTGATGATGATGAAAGATTAGTTGATGTCTAGGTTAACATAATTAAATATCAATTAATCACCCGCATTAACACTAATTAATCAGGGGTAAATCAACAATTAAATAAAAAAGTTGGATAAGGGATTTTTCATTTTACTTCTCTATATCCGTTTTTATCTCGTCGTGGAAGGCCCCAAATAAATTGGCTAGGCCCTAAACTAAAAAAGACATAAAAGCATGGCACATACCATTTTTGTTCAAATTATATAAAACAAAATGTACTCGAGTAAAGCAACAACGACAGATGTAATCTTGCGCGTCATCAAGAGCATTTACATAATTTTGTATTTAAAAAAAAAACGAGTATTTGCATGATAATTACTACATTTTGATGAGTTATTTACATTTAAAATATGTTAACAAGTTAATCTATCGGTCGTCAAAGAATTACTTATAAAAAAATCTTGTGGCCAAGTCTCGTTACTTGGAAGGCAAGTATCAACTTCTTACCTTGGTTATGTCACATGCCCATTTAATCACCTAAACTTTTCATGGGACATGACCGGAAATCCTATGTGGTTCAGTGAATCAACTTCATCCACAATTACTCAACCTTGCATACTTGTATAAAAGTATGCATTATGCCTTCACTCGTAAGGAAATACGTAACAGTCTTTTCTTCTTTCTCTCTAACTTTTTATGCCCCCATAAGCATAAGAGATTTTCCATGAATCAACTCAACAAGATCAACAACATAATAACACAAATATGTACTACAACAAACTCATTTTATTGCACTAAAGGAAGATTACATCAACATACAATCACATGGACCCAACATGCCATTCACCTTCTTAGTGAATGCCTAAGTCTCTCTACAAATCAGTGGTTCTTTTCCCAAATGAAAAACACCAACCTTATTAATCTCTAGGATATTTATAATGCTAAAGATCAGGCCAAATTTTTTGTGCAACTGCTTGCACAAGCCTTGAAAATCCAAGTGTCCAAGTAGTTTCCATAACCGCCAACTTTAAATGCCACCTTTTGTGTTGTCAAGCCAATTGGTGACACACCTGTTCTTGGTGGTTATGAACATTCCCTCAAGGTTATAAACTTCTTCTATAAACGTTCTCCCTTGTCTCACATATTTGGCATGCTTGTAAAACCAATAACCAACTCCTAGCCGTCACTTGAGCCATATTGCACAACTGTTGCACATTACTGACTTGACCTTCATCCAATGCATGGCCAACATGGCATGATGTATTCTTGGCATAACCAATGTACAACAACCTTTGCGCTTTTTAAATCATCTTGGACACTTCCTTAGCTCATTCTGGTTATTCTTACGTCATATGCTTTACTTAGCCAACTTGTTCGATAATAGTAATGTCACTCTTGCATTACTAGCTTGTTTGCATTATTCAAGATTTGGCCAACCTTGAAAAAATGCCATAGATCAACTCTTGGCCTATTCTACCTTCTTGCATCATCCTTGTGTTCGGGATAACTCAATTCGATGGATACGCCTTAATACCAACATCACATGTTGCATTTGACAATTTGTCCATGTCTTCCCAATCCCTCAATGAAGCTTCATTGTGTCGGAAAATAAGCTTTATTACTTGTCCAATGTGTTTATAGTGTAGCACCACCTTTGCGCGTCACTGGACCTGCAGGGTATTGTTACCTTAGCACTTGACAGTCTATGCAATAACGCGCAACCTTTGCGCATCACTGACTTGGCCGGCTAATCTGTAACGCCCAATCATTGTGCATCATTATCCTGTCCGGTCATAGACCTCTCTCACCTAACCTGTTCAACGTCCTCGTTGAACGCAACCAATTATACTCGATATACAGGTCCCAATCTTCGCTGCATGCACTTTCAGAACCTTTTCTAAAATTCAACAATCTTTGTTAGCTTTTGCAAAACGCCCATATCCAACTTCAATGCTTTAGCATCAGCATCACTTATCTTTACTGCCTTGCCACTGATCCTACTGATCTTGAACTTTCTTGTTGCGTCGCGACAGCTTTCAACTCCATTGAAAATCATATATCAACACCCAAGTTCAAATTTGAATTCTTCTTGTCAATTCCTTGATTTAGGCTTGAACTTCGCACAATTATTTGTACCCAAGTGTACACAAGTAATGATTCCTTCCAACTGATCGCATTGATCAATGCCATAGTTTTTTTCCTCCACTTTCCGACTTTAGTTGCACCACGCAACATAACAGGACTTATGCAAGACTCGGCCTCATTCTTCAATCATATGCGCCAAAGTCTAATCATGCCATGTCTTAAGGTATGTACTCTATGATTCCATGCCACTATTTGGTATGCGCCAAAACCTATAGCTTTTGCTGCACCTTGCAAACATCAGCACTTTCACTAGATTTGGCCTCCAAATCATATTGCAAACATCTCCTTCTCGGACTCGCATCATTTGTATGCTAAAAAACCTGCACCTTGTTGTTTTTTGCATGCATTGTCGCAACACCATGATTTATATGCATGACCTTGGTATAGTCATGACTTAGGATTACCTGGGACATCTCACCGTCACTTTGGACAAGGTATCTGAAAAAGAGGGGGTACAAGAACCACACCCAATATTTATTTTGGCAATCTGAGAGGACTTACTCCAATATACTTTCAAGAGAATCAACTAGACAGTCAGACTCAATCTATAAGAAAGTATATCAAATAACGATATTTCTATTTCTCAATTCAATCCGCAATCAAACAAATAAGAATTTGCGATCCCGATTGAATAAAGAGAAATAACTTGAACGGTACCAAAGACCAATGTCCAAGTGTAAATCAATTTATATCAACAACCAAAGGTTGGATTATCTAATTGATTGATCTTAACGCACAACTTGTAATATTTCTATTATATAACAAAATATAATGCGGAAAAGAAATAACATAGACACCAGAAGTTTTGTTAACGAGGAAACCGCGGATGCAGAAAAACTCGGGACCTAGTCCATCTTTGAACACCACATTGTATTAAGCCCAAGGTAGTCAATATCGGTTGTACAGGCCGATATTACAGGTTTTTATCGGATATCGGAAAATACCCATACGATATCAAAAATATCGGCGATACAAAGAAGAAATGATATTATCGGTTGTACAGACCGGTACAGACCGATATATCGGTTTTACTTGTATACCGCTAATACCGGTTTCGTGAATAAATTTTTCATCAACATGCATTTAGTCTTTACAGACAAGTATAATGTCAATTGGAGAAGGTAAAAGCCATAATATATTTATAATATAAAATTAATGACTATATGATAAGATATAAGATGGAAACCATATTTCGATTGCAAGGCAGAGAAATATAAAAGATAAATATGAAGGATAATAAAAAAGATTTACCGACTTCATCGGAAAACGATCACAACGTTGGCTAATAAACCACCTTGTATTTTGGAAATTCGAGATATATGTATGATTCTTATTATTTTTTACTATGGTTTTATAATGATTTAAAATTTTATATTAAATGATGTATCGCCTGTAAAAACAGATATTATCACTTGTATAGGAGTATGTGACCCGACCGATACGATACCGATACGCGATATTAACTACCTTGATTAAGCCTCTGCAGACACTATCCTACTACCAATGAACTTCGAACTGGACCGTAGTTGAACCCTAATCAATCTCACACTGATTCAAGGTTCAGTTGCGCTCCTTACGTCTCTGATCCCAGCATGATACTACGCACTTGATTCCCATAGTTGATCTCACCCACAACTGAGAGTTGCTACGACCCAAAGTCGACGACTTGATAAATAAATCTGTCTCACACAGAAAAGTCTATTGGAATAGATGAATTTATCTCCCTCAGAAATACCGATGAGTTTCGTTCCGACTTTTGATAAATCAAGGTAAACAGGAACCAATATATAAATCGTGCTTATATTCCTGATGAACAACCAAGTATTATCAATCACCTCATAATAATCTTAATTGTATGGAAACTAAACAAGATAGTGTGGAATCACAAACGATGAGACGAAGATGTTTGTGACTACTTTTTATCTTGCCTATCGGAGAATAAATCTCGAGAAAATCTTAGAGAAGATAGTACTCAAACGATAGAATCAAGAAAGATCAGAACACGTAACTACAAATAAAATAGTTGGGTCTGGCTTCACAATCCCAATGAAGTCTTCAAGTCGTTAACCTACAGGGTTCCGTGAAAAACCTAAGGTTAAAGGATAATCGACTCTAGCTTATGCAACTAGTATCACATATAAGTGTGGGGATTAGGTTTCCAGTTGCTAGAGTTCTCCTTTATATAGTTTTCAAATCAGGGTTTTCAATCTAAGTTACCTTGGTAACAAAGCATTCGCTGTTAGATGAAAACCTGATTAGTCCCAAGCTAATATCTTTCAACCGTTAGATTGAACTTATCTTGTTACACACAAATGAAATATATATTCATTTAGGTTTTAGTAACCGTACCTAAACATGTACATCATGTTGTCTCAACAATAGTTAACCGAAGTTATCCATATGAACTCTCTCATATCAACCTTGTTCATCTTAACTATAACTAGTTCAAATGACTCAAATGAAACTAGTTAAAGAGTTGTTCAATTGCTATATTCTCATAGAAGTATACAAGAACACAATTGAAGCAAAATCGGTTTGATTCACTTGAATTAATTCATGAATATTATAGCCACGGTTTGCAAAGATTGCATTCCTTATTATATAAATGTATTAGTTCATATACACAACCAATTTTAGAACTTTAACCTTCAAGTATACAAACGGGTACGCATACTTGAAATACCCGAACTGAGTTTGGGTTTCGCCAGTACGCGAACGGGTACGCGTACCTCAAATCCCAACAGAAAATCTCGGACATGAACCTCACGCCAGTACGCATACGTGTACGCATACTTAGGTTCCCAGACTTCTCAAACCAACAGGTACGCATACGGGTATGCATACTATGGTTCCCGGACATGGATTACATATGTGCAAGAGTGCACAACATGTCACAATCCAATAATTGTTAAGTGTTCTAAACTCTTATTTCAATTATTGAAACTTTCTTAGAGAATGACAATAGCCATTTTCACACACTATTAGCATCAAAGCCATTTTTAAGTTACTGAAATAATCATAACGTAACATTCAAAGTCTACACCAAATGATTGTATCACACAAACCATGTAAGATGTTACTCAACAATTTTCACATGATCATCTTTTGACTTTCGTCAAGAATATAAGATGAACTTGGTCGAAACAAAAGCTTACCGACACATATTTCGAGAAATATGTAAGCGAGTTAAACTCAACTCGAAATATTAAATGTGCATTTTAGAAAACTATATAGCACTACGACTTATGTCTCAATATAGGAGATAGAGTAGAAATAGACTTTCCAAGTGATAGACGAGTTTCAGTATGCTAACTAGATGAGTTAACGAACGAGACCTCAGCCTTCTAACTAGCTATGCAGAGGATTCCCTCCACGGAAAGCTTCTTAGAGGGACTATGTCCGTTTAGGCCACGGAAGTTTGAGGAAATAACAGGTCTGTGATTTCCTTAGATGTTCTGGTCCGCACGCGCGCTACACTGATGTATTCAACGAGTATATAGCCTTGGCCGACATACCCGGGTAATCTTCGAAAATTTCATCGTGATGGGGATAGATCATTGCAATAGAACCTGTCCAAAGGTAATCTAACAACCATACTCGATTACCCAACAATGTTGAGCGTTAAAACCGTTGTGATTTAGCATCTGGCGATATGCCCTTTTGGGTGGTCAGTCGTATCTATAGATTCTTGTTCATGTGTACGGGACATTCGCCAGGGTCCACCTTGAAGACGTCTTACCCTCAACATGCGAACTTGTTATACCACCAGTTGGCAGACTTGATCTGTCTTCTGGGCAGAGATAAAGTGAGAATGATACTTTAACGGTCGTGAATACGTAAACCCAACTAGAGCGGTGCTCTCACTCCATGTTCATCACAACACGACACGGGATGTGTTAGGGAATTACTCTTTCCTTCGGGTAAGTTGCTTCTAGGCCTACAGGCAGCCGGTGTAAAAACTTTAGCCGCATCTCTGGAGATAAGATCGTTACGCATTTTATCTTCGCTCGACCCGATACTTGTTACTGGAAAACGAGCTCTGGTTCTAGATGATTTTCAGTCTCCATATACCTTTTGTTGATGAAGTTCCACAATATCTCCTTAGTAGTTCTTCGTCTTCAAATGATGAACGTCGTGAATTCTAATGCTTAACTACACAATCTACATCCTAGTACGAGACATCTATAAGTGGACTAGAAATAAAGACTTATAGTTTGATCACTAACATTGACAAACAAGCTTGAGATAATAAAGCTTGCGAGTTCGACCGAGCAGTGCTCCAACAGTCTCCCCCTTCATCAATTTTAATAACAAAACTATCAATACATATGGATTTACAAAATAAATAAAACTTTGTAGCTTCTCATCCAAATGCTTGATCTCCTTGGCTCTTCAACATAACTTGAAATCTTCGTCACTTCCAAGTAATCCATGATTCTAAACGTGTTCAACTCAGCATCATAGATGTTGAAGATCCGTAGATATAACAATGAGAAAACAGTTGCTCCCAATCATTGTTATACAGTGTCATAGTGTTATTACACATCATCAAAGTTCAATTGTATCACAAGTTTGACAACAATACTATGGTGATATGTATTACTCCCCCTTAGTCAATACTTCATCTCACAATGAAAATCAACCCCCTTACGTAATGATTCGTAAACCATATGTATTTGTAGTATGAAACTACACATTAATTCTCCCCCTTTTTGTCAATATAAATTGGCAAATGGACGAAAACTAGTGAGATCCTAATGAAATTTCCATAGAGATACTTCATGACTAAAAAAGAACAACATATCAACTTATTTAGATGCAATCATATAGCCAAATCTAAATACATTCATCAAGGAGTTTATAAAGATACAAGAAAACTCCTACAATATTCCACAGCCGCGCTCCCCACAAAGATTTGGCAATTAAGCACAAGTTCAAATAGAACTCTCCCCCATAAAATGTCATTCCCGAAAGAACAACAAGATCGACCTTTCTTTTACGAGAAAATAAGGATTTCTTTGGACATAATCAAATCACATGAAAACATGAATTTGTATCCAAAATCTCAATTGAATTAACCACAAGGAAAATGATAAATTCAATTGAACATGCTCGACATAAGAAAACTTACGGAGCAACACAGTACATACACAAAGATGTGGATCAGGGAAAGATTAATACCGCGGAATAAACGAAGATTCATTCTATTTTTCATCACTATTTGCACAATGACATATAATAGACTTAATATTTGTGAACAAAAGTTCATCCTATCTTCCAACTTTTGTTTTCGGAAGTTCATTCTATCTTTTATCAATATTTTTCATACCAACATATAATAGGAATAACTTTTGAGCACGCATGGGACATCAAGGTTCACGGACGTAAACAACATATCCCATAACAAATTGCAATATATGAAACCATAAAGATTAATACTGCAAAAATCATCTTCCAAATAACTTAGAATTTAAATTAATAAATCTAAAAACATTGCAAGATGAAAACGTTGGCAATAGCTATGTGTACTCAAAATAATGGCTATTCCAAATCCTAGTTATCCTTTTTAAAAACACAAGAATAAATTCTCATAAGAAGTTTCCTAGACATAATTTTTTTTTTAAAAAGAAACAACTCATATGAAACATTTCACTTACTTTGAATACTCTTCTCATATTCCTTGTATTTATCAAGCTCATATTCGATTAAATCAATCCTAGATTCAAGATTATCCAACTTTTCTCCAAGTCTTTTGGAAGAAGATTCAAGGTCACTCTTCAGGGAACGCACTAGTTCCAAGACGAGATTCATGGTTAAAGAGAGCTTATCAAAATGAGAGACGGAGGGATTCCCATCAAAGGAGAATCATGTTTTTTAGAGCACATATCACTATTAGAAGAATCAAAACGAACCTTCTTAAAGGGAAAAAGAACAGTCTAGACACCACTTTCTTTGCTTGAAAGACTTGATGAGGACATGATATAAGAGAAATATTCATATATAGGAGAAATCTTCATCTTAAAAGGAATGAAGATATGAGATAAATTTCCAAAAAGATCTTTGACCAAAACCCTAAGCTATCCCCAAGAAAAAATCTTATAGGGAAAAACCGTTCTTGTACAGAAACGGTTCTTGGATCAAATAAACATGAAGAGAAACATAAAAAAACGGAAACAAACTAGAGAAACAACAGAAATATTTCATCACAACCCTCTTGAAGATTATGATTCTTGCCCAAGAGAGAAAAACAAGAATCATCTTAAACCAAAATTACAGATTGTAATTTCTCTAATCCAAAACAGGACTGGGTGATTTCTTACGAGGGGATGAAGTATTCGTTTTTCCTTGTTTCTGTTTTGCCTTCAAGAAAGAAGAGTCACACGCATCATTCTTTTTTTCAGCACAGTTTCGAATACCTTGTTTGTTGATTTTCGCAAACTATGTATGGTTTTGGAAATCTCTTTTGAAAAAGATAAGGGTTTCTTAGGATATTTCCTTTCAATCTTATGAAAACAAGGTTTAACAGAGGAGAAATATTCTTGATCCTTAGTGTATACAAATTCAAGATGATCCTGATTTTCACATAAGGAAACCAAACTATTTGGTGAGTCCTTGTAATTTTCCATATCATCCTTTCGTCAATGTGATTTGAGAATGACATAGAATCAGGAGTAACATGCTGATAATGATCAAAAGAATTAATCGAAGAAGTTCGACGTTTCTTATTAGGATCACAACTGCGAGTGATAGCAATCTCTTGTAAGCAGTTGACATTCCAGCTCTTCAATCTTTTTAATCAAGGATTCCTTTTCCAGTTGAAACACTTCTGGAGAAGTAAGATTGTACATCGTGGAATAATCAGGACTGTTAGGAGGACAAGCGTGATTATCAGCAAAGAGGTTAAGAGAAATTTCACAGATATCATCCTCAGGACAATAGTCAAGAGTATCCATCCATGTTTTAGTTAACTCACTTAACTCCTCATCGGAACTTTTGCAAGTATCATAGACACTTCTATATCACTTGGAACAAGTTTCATTATCATAACATTTCTGAACTTTTCTATCCCTTTTATTTGTTGACTGAGGTTTCTTTTTAGACTTTCTTTTACTCCGTCTAAGAGTGTTCTGTAACTGTTGTATGAACAATGAAAGAGTTGAATTAAAGCAATTATCATCCCTTGTATCAATCAATTTAGGGCGTCGAGATTTTCTATCAGATGTAGCAACAAATTTAACTAGCAAGTGATGTTTTTCTCTTTGACTTAGTTCAAGATCAAAATTTTTTAAATTTCCAACAAGAGTATTTCTGGAAAGAGTATCAAGGTTATTTCCCTCAACGATGGCATGCTTCTTAGAATCGTATCTAGATGGCAGCGATCTGAGAATTTTCATCACAATGTCCTTTTCAGGAATAGTCTTACCCAATGCAAAAGATGCATTAAAAATTTCAGAAACTTTGTGATTTAAATCATCAAAAGAATCTTCATCTGCCATACAAAGGTTTTCCCAATCAGAATTTAGGTTTTGAAGCCTAGCTTCCTTTTCACAGGTATTCCTTTCAAATACGGTTTCTCCCAAGCATCTTTAGACTTTGTACAAGTAGTCACATGATGCTGGAGCTCTGGGATAATGACATGAACGATAACATTTAATCCGTCAGAATTTTGCTTCGCAACAAGAATCTCGGCAGCATCATATTTACCAATATTCTTTAGAATTGTTACTTCGCCTACTGTAACTTCCGGAGGATCATAGCCATTAACTACATAAACCCATGATTCAAAATCACGCGCTTGAAGAAAGGAATGCATAATAATTTTCCACCATAATTAATTTGAATCATCGAAGACTGGTGGTACGTTAATGGAGATAGAACTTTTGTCCATATTCATATCACTACAAACACAGACTTATAAGGTCTTTGCCTAGTTGCCTGCTCTGATACCAACTGAAAAAGCAGGGGTACAACAACCACACCCAATATTTTTTTTGGCAATTTGATAGGACTTACTCCAATATACTTTCAAGAGAATCAACTAGACATTCAGACTCAATCTATAGGAAAGTATATCAAAGAGAGATATCTCTTTTTCAATTCAATTCGCAATCAAACAAATAAGAATTTGCGAGCCCGATTGAATAAAGAGAAATAACTTGAACGGTACCAAAGACCAATGTTCAAGTGTCAATCAATTTATATCAAAAACCAAAGGTTGGATTATCTAATTGATTGATCTTAACGCACAACCTGTGATATTTCTATTATATAACAAAATGCAATGTGGAAAATGAATAACACAAACACCAGAAGTTTTGTTAACGAGGAAACCGTAAATACAGAAAAAACCTCGGGACTTAGTCCAGCTTTGAACACCATACTGTATTAAGCCGCTACATACACTAGCCTACTACCAATGAACTTCAGACAGGAGTGTTGTTGAACCCTAATCAATCTCACACTGATTCAACGTATATTTGAATCAGTGTGATACTACGTCTCTGATCCCAGCAGGATACTACGCATTTTATTCCCTTAGCTGATCTCACCCACAACTAAAGAGTTGCTACGACCCAAAGTCCAAGACTTGATAAATAAATCTGTCTTACACAGAAAAGTCTAATGTGATAGACACATTTTTGTATCTGATTTGTCTCGATTCTATATATAGTTAGGGCTCATTTTTGTACTTATTATGGTGTTTTATTTATTTGTAGGTATTTTTGGACAATAAACATTTTTGGAAAAAATTGGCTCGAAAAGTTGTCGGAAAGCACCCGGAGAATACTTACGTTAACTCGGATTGATTCCAGAGGGGTTTGCTTAAATTGTAACGAATTATCGTTTGAAGGATTAAAAGCTGGTCTAGAAACAATCTAAGTGGAGCCATCATGCTTTTTGTTTGCTAGAAATCAATAGGTTTGATTTGGTTGAGTCGGCCTTGATCTGTGTTTTCTTACCCTTCCAATTTAGAAAATTCTATTGTATGCCTGAACGTAAAAGATATGCACTAGGTAGAATTGTTAAAGAGAAACCTAGTAGTTCGAAGCGTCTCGATTACCTTAATCCAGAAAGTCCGACTTTTGAAGAGTCTGTTTTTGAACGTCCTTTGGATGAGGAGAGAATCCCTGTTGCTCTGATAGCGCCAGAAATGGCAGCTTTGAAAGCTTTGTTGAATCCAACTAGGACTACTCGTCCTTCGTGTATTAAGTTAACTGAAACAGAGGCACCCTATGAACTGAAACCTGGGACCTTACAGATGCTCCCAATCTTTTTAGGGAAAGAAAATGAAAACCCTTGTTACCATGTTAGGGATTTTGAGGAAATTTGTATTACTCTAAGAATTAAAGGCTTAGATGATGATGCTTTGAAACTTAGGTTATTCCCATTTTCCCTGAAAGATAAGGCCAAGTCGTGGCTATATAGTTTGGACTCCGAGTCAATTGAGACATATGAACAACTTACATCTGCATTTTTCAATAAGTTTTTCCCTAGGCACAAAACATCGTCTATTAGGACGCAAATATGCACATTTTCACAACAAGAGGGAGAATCTTTATATAGGTATTTGGAAAGGTTCAATGATTTATTATCCCAGTGTCCTCATCATGGTTTAGAAAAAGTTAGGCTAGTTCAGATCCTTTATGAGGGTTTAGATTATTCCACAACGACCATGGTTGAGTCTCTATGCACTGGTGGATTTAAAAACCAAACTGTTGATGCGGCGATGGAATTTTTTAATGAAATCGCCGAAAAAACCCAGCAATGGGAAAATAGTAGGGCACCCCAGAAAACAATTCTTTTAAGTAGAGGAAACGTTAATAGGGTAGAAGTAGGCTATGAATCAGATGCCAAAATTGCTGCTATAGCAAAAAAGTTAGAAGCCTTAGAAGTAGGCCAGACTAGTGGAAGAGTGGAGCCTTTTTGGGAATGCCAGAATATTGAAGAGCAAGCCAATGCTCTTTATAATAACACTAGATTTGATAACCGTCAAAAGATTGACCCATATTCAGAAACCTATAATCCTGGTTAGAGAAACCATCCGAACCTTTCATGGTCTAAGGACCAAAGTCAAGGTCAGTTTAGTAATTCTAATGCTCCCCCAGGTTTTGGCTATACTAAGAATCCTTCAGGACTAGCTCTTTCAGAATCATTCAGATAAGAAAATCCTAAGTTTAGAGGAATCTCTCTCCTTGTTAACTCAGCAAACTGCAAAATTTCAGTTATCCGTAGAACATAGTCTACAAGCTAGTAACAGGATAGGACAAGAAAATAATCAGGCTATTTCCGAGTTAAAAACCCAGGTTGGTCTGTTAAGTGAATCTTTGAGAGAAAAAGGTAAGTTTCCTAGTCAAACACAACCCAACCCTAGAGGAGTTCATGAATTAGGTGCAAAACCATCGAATCAATTGAATGCTGTAAGGACCCTTAGGAGTGGTAGAGTTGTAGACAATAAGGTAACCATGCCCGATAGTGAACATACTGTAGTTCACCCCTCAGAATATCACCTCTCAGGACCAGTAGCTGAGGAGATTGATAAAGTTTCTGATGATGTGAATTCGGTTCCTGAAAGGTCTGATTTTATGCCTAGAGCCCCATTTCCTCAGCTATTAGTACCAACAAAGAAGAAATCGAACTTTAATGACATAGTGGAGGTTTTTAAGCAAGTTACCATAAACCTTCCTTATTAGATGCAATTAGGAAAATTCCTTCTTATGCCAGGTTCCTTAAGGATATGTGTACGCGAAAGCGAAAACTTACCATCCATAAGAAAGCATTTTTAGCTAGTCACGTAAGTTCAATCATTCAGAACACCACAACTCCAAAGTACAAAGACCCAGGTTCTCATACCATTGCTTGCACAATAGGTAACTTCCGGGTAGAAAAAGCTTTACTTGACTTAGGAGCCAGTGTGAACTTACTGACATTCCATGTATACTTACAGCTAGAACTTGGTGAAATGAAACCTACTCAGATGACACTGCAGTTAGCTGATAGGTCTGTTAAAATACCTCGAGGTGTTATCGAGGATGTTCTTATTGAGGTCGACAAGTTTATTTATCCAGTGGATTTCGTGGTCCTAGATACCCAACCTGTCCCTGACCCATAGAACCAGATACCTGTGATTTTAGGTCGCCCATTTTTAGCTACGTCTAATGCGATCATTAACTGTCGAAATGTTGTGATGAGTTTATATTTTGGTAATATGACTATGGAGATGAATATTTTTGATGTCAGTAAGCAACCTCATGAGCTAGATGACACACGTGTTGAGAGGTGAACATGATAGAAGCCTTAGTTCAGGAGTCATTACCAAAATTTTTGTCTGAAGACCCATTAGAAAGTTGTCTATCCCATTTTGGTTTAGATTTTGACGACGATAGCACTATTGAACAGGTGAATGCTCTATTAGATTCTACCCCTGCGTTAGACACTGATAGATGGCAAGCTAGGTTCGAACCATTACTAGTTTCTGAGACTACCCTAATTCCTTCTTTATAAGAGCCCGTTGGACCTTAAACCACTACCCGATACTCTAAAGTATGTGTTTTTAGGCCCATCTGAGACTTTACCTGTGATTGTAGCTTCCGATTTGGATAGTGATCAGGAAAGTAGGCTAGTAAATGTACTTCAAGACAATAAAGAAGCTTTAGGGTGGACTATAACAGACATTAAGGGTATAAGTCCTACTGTGTGTATGCATCAAATTCATTTAGAGGAAGACTCCAAACCTTCTAGGGAGATGCAACGTCGACTGAACCCTAACATGAAAGAGGTAGTTCGAAAAGAGGTGCCTAAGTTGTTATATGCGGGTATGATTTACCCAATTTCAGACAGTAAGTGGGTCAGCCCTGTTCAGGTTGTCCCCAAGAAATCAGGTATCACTGTAGTCCAGAATGATAATAATGAATTAATCCCAACCCGAGTGACCACGGGATGGCGTGTGTGTATTGACTATAGGAAATTGGACAAGGTAACAAGGAAGGACCACTTTCCCCTTCCCTTCATCGACCAGATGCTAGAGAGATTAGCTGGACATAGTCACTACTGCTTTTTAGATGGCTACTCCGGTTATAATCAGATCGTTATTGCCCCAGAAGACCAAGAGAAAACCACTTTTACCTGTCCCTTTGGTACCTTTGCGTATAGACGCATGCCTTTCGGGCTTTGTAATGCCCCTGCGACTTTTCAGCGTTGCATGATGAGCATATTTTATGATATGGTAGAACAGTTTTTAGAGGTCTTTATGGATGATTTTTCAGTGTTTGGTTCATCTTTTGATGAGTGCTTGCATCATTTGACATTGTTGACTAGGTGTAAGGAAAAAAATTTAGTGCTTAATTGGGAAAAATGCCATTTCATGGTTAAATCAGGAATTGTGTTAGGGCACATCGTCTCTTCAAAGGGTATAGAGGTAGACAAAGCCAAATTTGACCTTATTAAGACTTTACAGGTCCCAAAAACCGTAAAAGATATTAGGTCATTCCTAGGGCATGCAGGTTTTTACCGTCGATTCATTAAGGATTTTAGCTTGATTTCTAGACCTCTTTGCAATTTTCTTGCCAAAGATGTTAAGTTTGTCTTTGGCGATGCTTGTTTAGAGGCTTTTGAGAAGCTTAAAACTTTACTCACTGCTGCCCCGATAGTCCAGGCACCTAACTGGAACCCACCCTTTGAAATTATGTGTGATGCTTCAGATTATGCTATAGGCGTTGTGCTAGGTCAGCGAGAAAATAAATTACTCCATGTGATTTATTATGCTAGTAAAACTCCGAATGATGCCCAAATGAACTATACAACTACCGAGAAGGAATTGCTAGCCATCGTGTTTACCTTGGATAAGTTTAGATCCTATTTATTAGGTTCTAAGATCGTAATCTATACTGATCATGCTACTTTGAAATACCTTTTGTGTAAGAAGGATACCAAACCTAGATTGATTAGATGGATCCTTTTGTTACAATAATTTTGTCCAGACATTAGAGACAAAAGGGGTGCAGAGAATGTAGTAGCAGACCACTTGTCTAGGCTAGTTATTAGTTCTCCTAATAATTCCCTTCCTATAAGGGACAGTTTTTCTGATGAACATTTGTTCTCTGTTTCCCAATCACCTTGGTATGCAAATATAGTGAATTATCTTGTTACTGGTCGAATGCCTCAACATTGGGGTAAGCAAGATCGTTCTAGGTTTTTAGCCGAAGTTAAGCATTTCTTTTGGGACGATCCTTATCTGTTTAAGTATTGTCCGGACCAGATTATTAGGAGATGTGCATCTGAGAGTGACCAGTATAGTATTATCTCCTTTTGTCTTGAACATGCATGTGGGGGTCATTTTAGTGCTAAGAAGACTGCTGCTAAGATTTTGCAGTGTGGATTTTACTGGCCTTCGTTGTTTAAAGATTCCCATAGTCATTGTGTTTCTTGTGAGTGTTGCATGAAGTTATGAACCATTTCCCGTATAAATATGATTCCTTTGAACCCTATTTTAGTGATTGAGGTCTTTGATGTGTGGGGCATTGATTTTATGGGTCCATTTCCTATTTCGTTTGGTTATCTTTGCATAATTGTCACTGTAGACTATGTGTCTAAGTGGGTTGAGGCGGTTCCATGTAAAACGAATGACCACAGGGTCGTAGTCCAGTTTTTAAAAGAGAATATACTTACACGTTTTGGTACGCCGCGAGCTATAATTAGTGATAGAGGTTCACACTTTTGTAATAGACCGTTTGCTCTTTTAATGAAACAATACGGTATTACCCATAAAGTAGCAACCCCATATCACCCTCAGACTAGTGGTCAGGTAGAGGTTTCCAATAGGGAAATTAAACGTATTCTAGAGAAAACCGTTAATCCAAACAGGAAAGACTGGTCGCCGAGGCTTACTGATGCCTTATGGGCTTACCGTACTGCGTTTAAGACACCCATTGGAATGTCACCTTATCGTTTAGTGTTTGGAAAGGCATGTCACCTGCCTGTTGAGTTAGAGCATCGAGCCTATTGGGCTATTAAGAAGTTAAACTTTTCACTTGACAAGGCAGGAGCTCAAAGAAAGCTCCAGCTCAATGAGTTGGACGAGATTCGTAGAGATGCATACGATAGTGCCAAGGAGTATAAGAACAAAATGAAACTTGTGCATGATAGGAATATTTTACGAAAGTCATTTTCTCCAGGTCAAAAAGTTCTTCTGTATGACACTCGTTTGCATCTATTCCCCGGGAAGTTGCGCTCTCGGTAGACCGGTCCTTTTGTGGTCCGTACTGTTTTTCCTCATGGCGTTGTTGAGATTGAGACACCAGATGGTAGTAGTTCTTCGAAGGTTAACGGTCAGCGATTGAAGCCCTTTTTAGATCCTTTTCCTACAGGTGATGTTGAGGAGGTCTCTCTGGAGGACCCTGTTTACCTTGATTGACCAATGAGGCGATTTTGTATGTTGTATAATATTTTTGTAGGTTTTTGGTTACACTTCACCCAGGTACTATCTTTCCGACTTCTCTCTTTACTATTTCCTCATGTTACTTATATTTTTGGTATTGTTCTTTAATTAGAAACATTGAGGACAATGTTAGATTTAAGTTTGGGGGTGGGGTAGAACTTTTTGTTACCTTTTCGTTGCAATAAATAAACTCCAGAGCCTAGAAATTTATCCCTATTAAGGATGGCACTAACCAATCTAAGTGGATGGAAGCATTTTGGTTGTAGGAGTTGAGGAACCAATCTGACTAGATGGCAACATCTAAAGAGTCTATTCATAAAAGCACAGAGCTCAGGTGTTAGAAATAACATGATAGTTTCACCATATCTCGTTGAGTCCTTTTCACTTCTGTTTTTATTTTGTTTTGTTTTTAAACTATGTTTCTCTAAGTGATTAGGTG
>NC_039368.1:81208231-81244861 GCF_003573695.1 Papaver somniferum
AGAGTGATTGAGATCAAAAAAAAAAAAAAGAAAAAAAAAAAGAGAAATTGAGACCAGACCATCAGACCAACTGGAATAAATTCAATAAAGTCGACCACTGGAACCCTTGTATATGCCAGTGTGTTGACCTAGAGTTAGGATTATCAATCACTGGTTCCCTTGTATATGCCAGTGTGTTGATATTAGTCATACTAGTATCTCAGTCCATTAGGATAGGTTCATTTTTGCGGAGGCCTTCAGACAGATATGAGAAACACTGTTCACCTAGTAAACATCAAAACCATCTATATTTTTCTCTATATCCATCTTCTTGATCTATCCATGTGATTAGTTTTGACTCCGGATATTGATGTCCATAGTGTGATTATCTGAGTAGAGCTATGTCACTTGTATATGAATTTTAGTATGCTTGAGTGCGAACTCGTGTACATCAATTGGAATTTCGCATCAGGGTATTCCTCCTATAGTCAATAAGTATGCCAACCAAGGAGATTCTTTAGTGCCTTCCAAGGTTCTGTGTAGAAATCTAGGGTCTGGAGTATAAAGTTTTTGTGGGTATACCTCTGGTATGCCCTCCGCAGACAACACTCCGCCACTAGAAACACCTAGGGGTTTAAAGCCTTATTTCATATGCTAAATGCAATCGACGATGCCTGCGACAGTGAGTTAGGATTTTATTTCTATTTTATTTTTGCTCGAGGACTAGCAAATAATAGGTTTGGGGGTATTTGATAGACACATTTTTGTGTCTGATTTGTCTCGATTCTATATATTGTTAGGGCTCATTTTTGTACTTATTACGGTGTTTTATTTATTTGTAGGTATTTTTGGCCAAGAAACATTTTTGGAAAAAATTGGCTCGAAAAATTGTCGGAAAGCACTCGGAGGACACTTGCTATTCGGACCCCCGATTTGGATAAGGGACACCCCCAGGACACCCCTTAAGGCAGCTGCTAAAGGCACCCCTACTCTGGATAGGGGACGCCCTTCTTC
The DNA here is from genome assembly GCF_003573695.1 of Papaver somniferum. Taxonomy (NCBI): domain Eukaryota; kingdom Viridiplantae; phylum Streptophyta; class Magnoliopsida; order Ranunculales; family Papaveraceae; genus Papaver; species Papaver somniferum. The sequence goes on from NC_039368.1 coordinate 81,209,225, forward strand.
TTCACGGTTTCAAATCCTCAAAATTGGCGGGAAAATTTGTGGCAGTGAAGAACAGATTAGGGTTCTTGATTTGGAGGATTTTGAGGTCGATTAAACCTCTGATTTTCATAGGATAGAGTCTTTATGGGTCTAGGAGTCTGATATGGGTGTTGAAATCGATTAGACTGGGCTCAATCGACGGATTTTTATCACAACAGAAATATATGGAAAGTCATGTATGTGACCTGTTTTAGGGAATTTTAGAGAGATTAAAGTGTTATGAACATTCCCAAAGATTTGTATCTATCTAAGGAAGAGTTTAGAATAAAAAGGAAAGCTCAGAAACGTGTAGAAATTCTAAAACACGAAATTTCCGCAACTTTGCCGTGAAGAGAGGGGAAGATATTTTTTAAGATTTGGGAGAGACTTAATCTGTATTTTTGATATAAATAGATTGTTTGGGTCATATAGAAGGGAAGTCGAGAGTTGGGGGAAGTTTAGAAAAGAACAGAGAACGAAATCAAGAGTTACAGGAAATTGTTTCTGCTGGTGCACAAGGAAGAACACGAAAAACAAAAGGCCATTGAAGACAGTTGTTTCTGGGGTCTTAAAATCAGCGACAAAGCAACAGTATTTACAACAGTTTTCTGTAACAGTTCCATTGTAACAGCTGTTTTGTAACTCCGATACACTGTTGCAAACAGTCCGTGTTATTACTTTTCACTCTTTTAATCATCTTTTGAGCAACAAACACATATTTTGATACCATGATTAATATGAGGAGCTAAACCCCATTGCTGAGGCGATAGAGGAAGCTATTTTTTCAACAAAAAGTGGTATATTCTATTTTGTCTTTTTATTTGCCATAATTATATGATTATTTGCCTTGAACTATTATTGAATATGATTTTTATTTGAGTGATTGTGATCTATTTTGATGGAGTGTGCTTAGTTTTAAGACTTTTGATGCTTCGTACTTGGTATTTACAATTGCTACTTTTGAAAATCTACTTGTTGCAATATTTTAGAATCAAATTAAATGAGAAAATTGCATAAATATAAGTATTGGTTTAATCACTTTGAACTTGGAAAATAGTGGAATCTTAGCTTCAGTGTTTCTTTTAATATTGATATCATCTTTGATTGAGTTTGCTATAATTTTTAGTGAGTTTTCTATTTTGGTATTAGAACTTAAGTCTAATTAATATCCTTCACAAGTCTGAGAATCGAACCACTTTTACCACTATCTACAAATCACATCATAATGGAATAGATAAATCTGTATCCACAGAAATACCTATGATTTTTGTTCCGTCTTTTGATAAATCAAGGTGAACAGGAACTAACATATAAACCGTACTTATATTTCCGAAGAACAACCAAGTATTATCAATCACCTCACAATAATCTTAATTGTATGGAAACGAAACAAGATATTGTGGAATCACAACCGATGAGACGAAGATTTTTGTGACTACTTTTTATCTTGCCTATCAGAGAATAAATCTCGAGCAAATCTTAGAGAAGATAGTACTCAAACGATAGAATCAAGCAAGATCAGAACACGTAACTACAGATAAAATAGTTGGGTCTGGCTTCACAATCCCAATGAAGTCTTCAAGTCGTTAACCTACAGGGTTTCGTGAAAAACCTAAGGTTAAAGGAGAATCGACTCTAGCTTATGAAACTAGTATCACACATAAGTGTGGTGATTAGGTTTCCAGTTGCTAGAGTTCTCCTTTATATAGTTTTCAAATCAGGGTTTGCAATCTAAGTTACCTTGGTAACAAAGCATTCAATATTCACCATTAAATGAAAACCTGATTAGTCCCAAGCTAATATTTTTCAACTATTAGATCGAACTTAGCTTGTTACACACAAATGAAATGTACTTTCATTTAGGTTTGAGTAACCGTACCTAAACGTCTACACCATGTTGGCTCAACAATAATTAACCGAAGTTAGCCATATGAACACTCTCATATCAACCTTGTTCATATTAACCATAACTAGTTCAAATGACTCAAATGAAACTAGTTAAAGAGTTGTTAAATTGTTATATTCTCATAGAAGTATACAAGAACACAATTGAAGCAAAATCGGTTTGATTCACTCGAATCAATTCATGAAAATTATAGCCACAGTTTGAAAAGATTGAATTCCTTATTATATAAATGTATTAGTTCATGTACACAACCGATTTTAGAACTTTAACCTTCAAGAATGCAAACGGGTACGCATACTTGAAATATCCAGACTGAGTTTGGGTTTCGCCAGTACGCGAACGGGTATGCATACCTCCAATTCCAGCATAAAATCTTGGACATGAACCTCACGCCATTACACATACGGGTACGCGTACTTAGGTTCCCAGACTTCTCAAACCAACAGGTACTTGTACGGGTATGCATACTATGGTTCCCGTACATGGATTACATATGTGCAAGAGTGCACAACATGTCACAATCCAATAATGGTTAAGTGTTCTAAACTCTTATTTCAATCATTGAAACTTTATTAGAAGATGACAATAGACATTTTCACACAATATTAACATCAAAGCAATTTTCAAGTTATTGAAATAATCATAACGAAAGATTCCAAGTCTACACCAAATGATTATATCACACAAACCATGTAAGATGTTACTCAGCAATTTTCACATGATCATCTTTTGACTTTCGTCAAGAATATAAGATGAACTTGGTCGAAGCGAAATCTTACCAACACATATTTCGAGAGATATGTAAGCGAGTTAAACTCAGCTCGAAATATCAAATGTGCATGGTAGAAAACTATATAGGACTACGAGTTATGTCTCAATATATAGGAGATATAATAGACATAGACTTTCCAAGTGATAGATGAGTTTCAGTCTCCACATAATTTTTGTTGATGAAGTTCCACAAGCTCTCCTTAGTAGTTCTTCGTCTTCAAATGACGAACGTCGTGAAGTCTAATGCTCAACTACACAATATACATCCTAGTCCGAAACATCTATAAGTAGACTAGAAATTAAGACTTATATTTTTGATCACTAACATTGAAAAACAAGTTTGAGATAACAACGCGTGCGAGTTCCACCGAGCAGTGCTCTAACAGTATCCTCTCACGATCCTTTGAAACTAACAAGCCTCACTGTTCTTTCAAACTGTCACGCTCTAATGTAATGGAAAAACAACATAATGTTATTCCTAACTGTGTGTTACTCTTAACTCATATACTTGATGGAATTACATCTTCATTCTTGCTGCGTTACTCCATGATATCGCTACCAAATGCCGTCGCACTTCCACATAACTCTCAACAAAAAACTCAAATATGCCACCACTCCTCTATTTTTCTTCTTTCACTTTCATTTCTCATATTGCATATTTTGGCCTAATATGCTATGTAACATTTTCCACGTGAACTATCTTTACTTTGAACGAAAGAGACAAGAACTCTCACCTTAAATACCCTCATTCACTACTACCTTACATAGGGAGACAATTCTCAACACCAAGGTCCAATCGACCCAAACTGAAAGTATACTCAAACTTGAGCAAATACTCTCACCAACTAATTGCAACTTTTAATACCTAACAAGCCTTGAAATACTGAATTCATCGTCGCTCCTAATCACTAAACAAGAAAGCGAGACAACACCTACTATCCCCAATGTGGTGCTTCACTTTTCCACATGCACCCTTCCAACTATCAACGTTCTTATGCCACTCCCATAACGAAGCACAATATAATTTACACTTAGTTAAATACTCCTCCAAATTGAGGATAACATGTTGCTTTAGATTTCATGAAGATTTTCTTTAAGAGTGGCCCCATGCCATCTTTATGCATCAACACTACTTTTTCCGTCCTTCTCCATGCATCCACAACTCGTCCTAACTTGCATTTTCATATACATCATGCATCCTGGCCGTGCCCAAATCCTATTTGGCGCATGCTACTGCTTCATATATGCCATGCTTGTTAACACCCAAATTTTGACACAAACTTGCGCACCTTTGCACAACTGGAACGGACTTAACTTGGTGAGCATTACCATAGAGCTCAGCAAATTCTTATTACTCTATGATTTTCACAGACAAATTTCTTGGACAATCTTAACAAGGCCATAATCCTTGAAAATAAGGTGTCATTGCCTACATTTCCATGAAGCAAGAATGCCGCATTATTGTTTAAATTTGGAACTCATTTTTACTTCCCATGCACATCTAGTTACTCTTGTCTTTTCCCTTCTCTAAAATCAGCTTTAGTAGCAATACTTATTTGTAGTTGACAAGAACATCCGCTTGTGGTTATAATCAAATGCAGGTCTTAATTTGGACACCCTTGTCCAAGTATATTGATCCCACTCATAAACTAGGTGCAAACACACTTATTGTGCGCATCTAGCATCAATGAAGAACTCTTTGCAAACGTCTAAGACCGTGGTATATCGTATTGACCCTTAACTTACGTTTATTTCTTTAGCCTTTTCATAAGCTTTATCCTAGATAATAATGTGCTCATCCAATTCTTCTTTCATGGCATCATAATTACCACAAAAATGCTGGTTCACAACTAGACTTTGCGTTACCACCAAGGTATATGCACTCGACAAAAATCTTCTCATCAAACTGGGTACGATAAGACACCTTCAATTCTATCGCATAGATATTCTTTGCAAACATGTAAGACCGTTGTGTATCGGTTTTAACCGTAACTTACTTTTATTTCTTCATCCTTTTCATAAGCTTTATGCTACCAATTCTTTTTTCATGGCATCGCAATTGCCACAAAAATGCTGGTTCACAACTAGACTTTGCATTATCACCAAGGTATATGCACTTGAGAGAAATCTTCCCATCAAACTGGTACGATGATACACCTTCAATTATATCGCATAAATAGTTTCTGTATCTTCTTTTCCATTGCAAATGCCATCAACTTCTTTGATTCAGGAATTTTCCCAAAATTCTCATTACCACACATGTAATGTACTCTCTACTGATAACATTGCGAAAGAATGCATTCCAAATGTATAATCTTTGCATACTTGTAAGAAACATGGACTTAAAATTCTGACTTGCACCACATAAGTCAGCATACTCATTAGTTTTTTCATGCAATCACTTGAAAACTCGATTTCCAATGATTCTCGCATGTTCATCTTACACTTTGGGCAGGAATTTTGACACCTTTGTCATAAGCTTTCATTGCATGTTGCTACCTCAAGCTTAAAATTTCATTCCAATTGATCTTTACACACAAGACCAACTTCTTCTAGTCTCCATACTAATGAGACCCAGACAATTTTTCACTGAATTCGACAAACAAGTGATACCAACATGAGTAAAAGAGAGAAAAATCAAGAACTGTGTCCCTAAACACGGCTCTGATACCTGCTGTCACATGGCCATTTAATCGCCTAAAGTTTTCATGGGACATGACTGGCAATACTCTATGGTTCAGTAAATCAACTTCACCCATAAGTACTCAGCCTTGCATACATGCATCAAAGTATACATTATGCCTTCACTCTTAAGGCAATACACAACGTAAGTCTTTTCTTCTTTCTCTCTAACTATTTATGCTCCCATAAGCATAAGAGATTTTCCGTGCATCAACTCAACAAGATCAGCAACATAATAACACAAAGATATACTGCAAAAAACTTATTTTATTGTACTAAATAAAGATGGCATACAACAGTCCATCATATTGACCAAACAAGCCATTCACCCTCTTGGTGAATACCTAACTCTATCTACAAAATAGCGGTTCTTCTCTCAAATGAAAAAAACCAACCTTATTAATCTCTAAGCTATTTATAATGCTAAAGATCGGGCCAAAACTTCTGGGCAATCACTTTCACAAGCCTTGGATAACAAAGTGTCCAAGCAGTTTCCATTACCGCCAACTTCAACTGCCACCTTTTGTGTTGTCAAGCCAATTGGTGTGACACCTGTTCTTGGTGGTTATGAGCACTCCCTCATGGTTATAAACTCCTTATATTACCGTTCTCCCTTGTCTCACACATTTGGCATGCTTGTAAAGACAATAACCAACTCCTAACCGTCACTTGAGCCATATTGCACAACTGTTGCGCATTACTGACTTGGCCTTGATCCAATGGACGACCAACATGGCATGTAGTCTTCTTGTCCTACCCAATGTATAACAACCTTTGCTCTTAAATCATATTGGACACTTCCTTAGCTCATCCTGGTAATTCTTGAGTCATATGATTTACTTAGCCAACTTGTTCGACGATAGCAATGCCACTCTTGCATTACTAGCTTGTTTGCATTATTCAAGCTTTGTCCAACCTTGAACTAATGACATAGACCCACTCTTGGCCTATTCTACCTTCGTGCACCATCCTTGAGTTTGGTCCAACTCAATTCCATGGATATTCCTTAATGCCAACATCGCATGTCACATTTGAAAATTTGTCCATGTCTTGCCAATACCTCAATGAAGCTTCATTGTTTCCGAAAATAAGCTTTATTACTTGGCCAATATTTTTACAGTGTAGCGCCACCTTTGCATGCCCCTGACCCTGTAGGGTCTTTCTATCTTAGCACTTGACAGTCTATACAGTAACGCACAACCTTTGCGCATAACTGACTTGGCCGTCTAACCCGTAACGCGCAATTATTGTGCATCACTAGCCTGGCTGGTCATAGTTTCCAAGTATTGAGTCTTGCTTATCAAGTCTTGGGTACTTGGTTTCCAAGCCTCTTGACAAAGTCATAGAATTTTCTTGACAACTCATGGATTTGGGCATGTACACATATGGACGCCCGTCTATGCGGAGTCCGATTTCTCAACACTTACCTCATGGATGAACCGTTTTTCGGCACCACCCCTTTTTGGTGGGGGACCATTATGTGAGAAAAATATCTATCCTACAGTTATAAGGGATGTCTTAAAGAGCAACTACCCTTAACCTAATTTAATTTAGAACTAACCTAATAACTATATATATATATGTAGCGTAACTCAATCGTTAACAAAACAAAACAAAACCAAAAGAAAATCAAAATTATAACAAACTCACTGCAATTTATTTTTAACAAACTTATTACTTTTAGAGGAATTATCTTCTTATCTTCCCTTTTCCTTGTCACCGTCGATTCAAAGAAATTTCCACAAACTCATTCCTTCTGATTCGTTTTTTGTCGAAAAAATGAGTACAATATAACCCCTATAAAATAATAGTATCGGGACCAGCAAAATTTATCAATTTATCGCGATACTATTGATATTCTATCTATTTTTTTTTAGCTGTGGTTTTATCTAAAATATTGTCTAAATCCAGAGAAGATTAATGTTTTAGATGCAATAAAATTTTCCGTTTTAGCTTGGATAATAAATATTCGTGCAAATGCCACTGCAAATTGTTTTCGTCGTTGTAAAATTTGTTTAGGAGATGACATCGCATCAGAGAATCCAAGTGAAGCATTATATAATGAAGACACTAGAGAATTGCAAAATTTAATCAATGAATTGAATTATCGCAATGGAATGGATACCCTCAAGAGGATATTATTTCATATTTGTTTACTGACGAAGAAATAATTGAGATTGTCATGGGAAAAGACGAAAAATGATGATGTGGAAGTCGAAGATTAAAGTGTAGTTATAGAGCCACCTTCTCGTAAAGAAGCTATCAAAGTTGTGAAGATATTGAGTAGGTTTTTGTTGCATCGGGAAACAACAATGCAAAAAACTCTTTTAAAGTTAAGAAAAATCCAAGAAGAATCAATTTTAACAAAATCAACGTCAGAATTGAATCATTCAAATTAGCATAAATGTAAAATTAAAATTTATATAAATAGGAGAATCATCAATTTATATATTGGAATGGACCTATTGGAAGCTTAAAAAAATTATTATTTTTATAAACTTAGCGAATTATTAATTTAGCATGTTGGTCCCGACTCGGGACCAGCAAAATTTATTAATAACCGCGGATTAATTTTTAGGGGTTCTACTGTAGTAATAATTAAAATGAAAATGGAAGTTGCAGAGAGAACTTCGGTTAGGAATTTTGTGAAAATTTTTGTCGAACTAGCCGAACCTGATGGAAACAAAGAACATGAATAACCGTTTGGCTATTTCGCAAAAAAAAAAGTTCTTAGTCGAACTTTTAGTTTGATTAAGTCGCAATTTTTTTCTCCTATCGGAACTTTTAATTCGGTTATGTCTCAATTTTTTTTCCTAACCGAACTTTTCTCTGAAAACTATTTATTGAGTTCGGTTAAGTCGTAATTTTTTTCTCCAAATCGAACTTTTCTATGAAAACTATATATTGAGTTCGGTTACGTCGTAAATATTTTCTCCTAACCGAACTTTTCTCTGAAACCTATATTATTGAGTTCGGTTACGTCGTAATTTTTTTCTCCTAACCGAACTTTTCTCTGAAAGCAAAGACTTCATTAAAACTAAGCTCGACAACTTGCGCCTTCAGAAATATTAGCGAACTACATTAGCAAATAAGTTCGGTTACCTATTCTTCAGATCTGGTAACCGAACTTGTTTGACTTAGCCCAAATCAAGCTACAAAATTTTTCATTTTCAGGAAATTTTGGCCAATTCAAGACAAAAAACTAACATGGAAGTATACCTAAACAGTTTGAAGGTTCAGATTCAAAAAAAGTAAAAAAAATTCAAAACTCTTATTCTCCTCCTTCTTCTTCTCTCAGTAATTTAATTAAAAAAAATAATTTATTAATTTAATCTTTCAAGATAATTTAACGATTCAACTAATCATTACACTAACTTAATCAAAAAGGATAATTTTGGTATTAAGATAAATATGTGGATAGAGGGTGTTATTGGTTTACTTACCAATAACCTACCAAGATGAAATAATGGCCTCCCTCCAAAAATGAGGGGTGCCCAAAAAATCCTTTTTATTGAATGTCCTCGATCTCATCCCCAATCCACTAGACATTACAGGTCCAATCATGAAATTTACCTGTTAATTCATGTAGCGTTTATCATTTAATCACTATGAAATTGACATGGAACCGAAGATCTGATTGGTGAACCATGAAATCTATCTACAATTTAATTTACCTAACATTTTGTTAGGCTCTTGGTGTTTCCTATTTGATATTTGAGATAAGAATAGGTAATTGAGTACTCTAACGAATCCAAACTTATTAGGTCGGAAGAAAAACATATTTGGCCTACCTGCTAAGAGGATAAATAAATTATTAAAAAAAATAGAAAGATTACAAAAGAACAAACATTCGGATTTCCAACAGAAAAGGTTAAAAGAAAAACTGAAAGATTTAGAGTCCCTTTATGACACTCAAGCGTCCACAGCTAAACAACGGTCAAGAGATAACATAATAGCTCTAGGAGAAAGGAATACAAAATATTTCTATACTATAACCTTAAGAAGAAGGAAATGGAATACCATAGGAAGTTTGGAAACAGATCAGGGTGTTGCAACTACAGATAGAAATGAGATAAGTTCTATTTTAACAAATTACTTTAGCTCCCTTTTTACTAAATGTCCTTCTAATCAGCCGAGCCCCAATCCTATTTTTTGAAACATCCCATCTGTCATTTCTTTTTCTGATAATTTTTGCATTCTGAAAATCCTGAGGAAATTTTATTAGTTCTAAAAAACATGAAGCCAAATAACTCCCCTGGACCAGATGGCTTTCCAGTCATCTTTTTCCTTCATAACTGGAACTTAGTAGGAGCTCAAGTTACAGAAACAATACAAATGTTTTTTAGAACAATAATTATGAACTCAGATTTGAACACTACCCATCTTTTTCTAATACCCAAAATAAAACACCCCAAGAATCCTAGTCAATTTCGACCATTTGGTCTCTGTAACACTATTTATAAGGTTATAACAAAAATTCTGGCTAACAGAATAAAGCCTTTCTTAGAAAAAATTATCAATTTCGACATTAATATTTGGGAAGATAAATGGGTTCCAGGTCTAGAAGTTACTCTAGCAAATCTCAAAACATCTAGTAACAGTAATTTAGTTATGGTCTCTGATGATATTACTCAGAAAATAAGTAGAATCTATCTTTTTAAAGATAGAAACCATAACCTTTGGAAGGATCAAACTAGATGGACCTTAACAAAATCAGTTGAATTCACTGTCAAATCTTTGTATGATAAACTCAATGAACCAGGACAAGACATAGTTAGTCTTTCTTTACCAGAATCTTTCTGGAAAGGCTTATGGAATTTTAATATCTCTGAAAGGATTAAGTTATTTCTATGGAAATGCTTGTAAAATGCACTTCTAACTAATGCTAAGCTTTTTGGAAAAGTTAAAGATGTAGTGCCTAACTGTAGTATGTGTCATGAAGAAGTAGAAACAACTGAACACCTTTTATTTCATTGTCCCTTTGCCAAGGAAATTTGGGAATCAGCTCCCAATCCTGTGCATTTATCATCAAATATATCAAGTAGCTTTATAGATCTGTGAACAGCTGGCTGACTAATCCTAGGACAAACATATCTTGAAATGCTCTTAACTAAGATGTGGTTTATCTGGAAGGAAAGATGTGATAGAGTGTTTGAAAACAAATCTAAAACATCTAGAAACTTATCTCTAGAAATTCAGAGACACTTAGACTTTTGGTCAACAAGGAAAAAAGAAAAACCCTAAACCTAAGGGGATGAAAAAGAAAAAGCAAATGCATACATGGAAGGAACCTGAAAAAGATACCCTAAAGATAAATGTAGATGCAACCTAGATCTCTGATTTATTACCATCTAGTTATTCTTTAATTTTAAGAAATGATGCAGGAAAGTGTGAAGGAGGAAGAGCATGGAAATCCACAAGTACAGATCCACAAGAAGCATAAGCTATATAAATCTTACAGGCACCAATTTGGGCAAAAGAAAAGCAGATTCAAAGTTTCAGCATAGAGGATGACTATGAAAGCATCTTCAAATATCTATAGGGGCATTCTTTGGACATCTCCTGGCGTGCAAAATCTTGTCTTGATGAAGCCACTAGGATAACCAAACTATGTCATAACTTTTGTGGATTTCATTTTGTTCCTATACTAGGTAACCAAGTAGCAGATGTTTTAGCTAAGTTTGTTAGGCCTTTAAATTCGGTTATTGAATGACAGACTTCTCCTCCTCTATGTAGCATAAAACATATCCTAGTAGATAAATCTAATATTGGGAAACCTCCTACTCCCATATTAGATGGCTCTACTTCTTTTGCATTAGAGACTCTTTTTTAGTCCTAATTTCTTTAATGAAATGTCTTATTTACAAAAAAAAAAAAAACATATTGGAAGTGAGAAGTTTAGGATGATCCCGATTCCCAAATTCACCATTTCAAATTTAGAATAATCTAATTTTCGGGTAATATAAGTTTCTCAGAAATGGATGGTTGTCTAGCCATATTACACTAGAAGGTTGCAGTTGCAGTAGTCTAAGTTGTGGATATTTCATGATCATAACAAAGCAGCAGCATATGAAATTTTCATACCTAAGGCGGAGTGAACTTGAGATTTAGCCCCACATGGACTAGTTAAAGCCGAGGGATGGAAACGAGAACGAGCATACCTTTTTCTTCTTTTTTTTTTGCTGAATCACAAGTTTTTTATTGATAGAGAAACTAAAACAACCAAATTACAGGACTGACCCAATAGGATTACAAGACAGACCCAAAAAAGGAAAAACTAAAGGAGACGGACCAGGCCCAATAAAGATAGAGCCCAACAAAGTAGAAACAAAGACAAATTTTTAACAGCACAAGAGAGTGAACAAATCTCTCTTTTTTACAATCAATATCTGTGATATGTTGTGTGAGGCATTTCTACTTGAGCTAAAGAAGATGGCCTCCCATTATGAATGATAGTTACTCCTTGAGATAATCTTGTTCCGTACCTTACTAAGCTTACATCTGTAAAGTTAATTTATTTATAAAAATCTTTACACTGAATGTCAGCCATCCTTCTAATTGATTTAAGTCATCTTGCCCCCAGATACCAAGGAACCACACCTTTTCTGAAATTTTCCATTGCTGTTTTGTCAGAAGATCTTATGATTATCTTGCTACATTGCATTTTTACAGCCCATTCAGTGGCACAAACTACTGACACAACTTTAGCAATGAAACTTGTAGCTAATCCAACACCTCCAGAAATGGTACCAATGACCTGACTTTGGTGATCTCTAGCAATTATACTATATCCTGCAGCTCCAGGATTGCCATTTGTTACTCCTTCACAACATAAACGCATATATCCCAATATTGGACTATTCCACTGACATTCTTTCAGAGAGTGATTTTTAATTTTTTTTTCTGCTCCAGCTTGAAAAAGTTAAGAATATTTGTATCATAATCTAACAACCATTTTGTTCCAGTCATTCTATAACTTCCGTAGAAAACTAACTTCAGATTTCTTCTTTTAAAGAACTCCAGATTGGGAGGGATACCTTCATGAATCAATTTATTTTTCTGAAACCATAATTCCCTTACTATGGCACATGATGCCGTAATCCAAACTTGCTTAACGAATGAACTTTTATTCTTAGCAAAGTGAAGGATATCATCCAAGGAATGAGGAATTTGGAAATTAAATATTGGTACTAACCATTGTCATATATGAGTACTGAAACTGCATAGCCAGAGAAGGTGCTTCATACTATCTTGATATTATTGACATATACAACACTTGGAAGATAATGAGTAACCTTTAGTTACCATTTTTTCATCATCCATGTAAACTCCTTGTTGAATCTTTCAAATGTTGCTGGGAATTCCAGGATGCAAAAATGATTTCCATATCTGAGTGGGCCAATGCAATTTAGGTTCCTTGATTCTAATTTTTCAACAGCAGCAACAGTAGTAAATACACCCTTCACATATCCACTCCACACAACCATGTCCTTACCTCCATTTTATAAAGGAAAAGAAAAAGGAATTATACTTTGTAACTCAGTGGGAATACTCCATTCACCATTTTCTAGTAAATCATGTAACTTAAAATATATATTTGTTTTGCACTATGACATTGTCACCAAATCTGTCAATTAAGGGACTATCTCCATTCCAAGTATCAAAACACGCTGAAACTTTGCTTTCATCACCAATACACCATCTTATATTATTTTTGAGCTCCATTCATGCCTACTTTAATCCTGGACATATAGAAGATAACCTCCACTGAGTACACCATACTCCATTTTTATCCTGGTATTTGGCTTTAAATTTTTTTTCCCAGTCCTCTTCTGAAGCAATTTCCACATCATTTTCATCAAAAGAGCTTTATTAGTTACTATCAGTCTTCTAATACCCAGACCACCTTCATTATAGAGAGTTCACACTTTATTACAATTCAAAGTATCATACTTTCTCTCTTCACTATCTCCTGTTCATAAGAAATTTCTCATGATTCTTTCACAGATTTTGATGATTGAACTTGGCCATTTGTAGACTGAAATATTATAAAGAGGAATGCTGCAGAGAACAGACTTGATAAGTACCAATCTATCATGAAAGGACAACAATTTACCTTTCCATGCTTCCAAATAACTTTGCATCATTTCCACCATTGGCCATACTGTGTCACTTTTGACTCTCCCAGGTTTTAGAATAACACCTAAGTACTTATCTGGAAAAGAAGTAAGCTCCGTTTGCAGTAAACTTGATATTTGAGCTTTCCTTACAGGTGTACAACCATCCAAAAAACACTTGTTTTTTTTTTATTAATCAATTGACCTGAGTTATCCTGATAACACTTGAGTAGGCTGAGAAAAGAATCTAAACTTTTTCTTGAACCATTGCTGAAGATGAATACATTATCTGCAAAAAACAGATGAGTAGGATAAATTTCTTTTCTAATTACCATTGGCTGTAATTTTATTGTTTCAACTAGTTTAGTTAATCCTCTACTCAAAACTTCTTCCATCAAGACAAACAAAATGGGAGACAGTGGATCTCCTTGCTTTAAGCCTCTCTCCATTGAGAAAAATCCTTTTGGACCCCCATTAACCATGACAAATACTTTGGCTGAAGAGAATAAAACCTGAACCCATGCATACCAAGATTCTGAAAAACCATATTTTTGAAGAACTTGAAACAAAAAATTCCAATTTACTGAGTCACAAGCTAGTGATATATCAAGCTTAAGACCCACATTTCCTCCTCTTCTGGTATGTTTCATTTTATTGACTAATTCTGAAGCTAACATCACTTGCTCATGAATATTTATACCTTTAATATAAGCATCTTGCTGAGAGGAGACTAATTTTCCCATTAAACTACTCATTCTTGTTGCCAAAATTTTAGTGAATACTTTGAAGCTGAAATTACTTAGACCAATTGGTCTAAAATGATTTGGATTCTTAGCATTTTGAGTTGGGCAATAATACTAAAATTTTTGAATTAAGACCTTTTGGTATGTATTTTCTCCTCCAACAGTATTGTATGGCTTCCACATTGTCATTATTTATGATTTCCCAACAAGATTTGTAAAAAATACTTGAAAAGATATCAGGCACTGGTGCTCCATCTGCATTCATTTTCCATACTGCTTTCTTGATTTCATTTGAATCTGGAACCATGTCAAGCTTGTTTTGGTCTTCATCAGTTACCAACTGAGGGATTACTTCCAATAAAGTAACCTTCTATGAAATAAATCAACTAAGATATCAGCAATTTTGTCTTGATCATCAACTAAATTACCATCATCATCTTCCAATTCACGTATCATATTTTTTGTTTGCCTAATTTTAATGTTTGTATGGAAAAAATTAGTATTGGCAGAACCCTCTTTCACCCATTGAATTCTTGATTTTTGCTTCATCATAATACTTTGTTGAACTTCTCTAGAATTCAATTCATTTTGAGTCATCACCAGATCAAATATAGCATTCTCATCTTGAGGATTTTCATCTGAAATCAACATTTTTTCTTTAACCAAAGTTTCTGCTTCTTTAATTTTAACATGAACATTGCCAAAAAAATCCAGTTCCATTCTTTTAATGTTGTTTTTAGACTCTTAAGTTTCTGCATAAAGACATAAGCTGGATCTCCATATATTGGTTCTGCCCAACAATCTGTCACCATCTTCATAAAATCAGGATGTTCCAACCACATTTTTTGAAATCTTAAAGGAACATTTTTAGGCTTAGGAACATTTGCATATCCTCCCATTAAAGGTGAATGATCAGATACCACTCTAACACCTACTTTGCATATCTTCATACATTTGAAGCCATCCCATGTTAAAGAAAGCTCTATCCAAATTCCACAAAATTCTTTTACTGCCATGCTGAAAATTTGACCATGAAAATCCAATCCAACTTTAGGAGCTTGTATGAGTTCAGAAGTATTTATACATTTACTGAAATCCAAAATTGATCTTCATGAAGGAGAATTACCACCAACTTTTTCTTCTATTGTAAGTATTGCATTAAAATCACCAATGATTAACCAAGGTTTGTTTAATTCACTAATTAATTGCATCCCAGACCATAGAAATCTTCTCTGCACTAGCTTAACATGAGCATGAACACCAGATACTAATACATTACCCACTTCCACCGTAATCATTTGACTTATGATTGAAACAACTGAAGGAGTTGCAATAGAATTACTCCAAAACAACCATATATTACTTTTGTGATCAGCTGTAGCATTATGAATAATCATACTCTGCATACCAGGCAAATTTAACTTATTACAAAAAGAAGAACATTTGATTTTTGGTTCTGCAATCCAAACTAATGTTGGATTAAATTGCTTGACTAAATTAAACAACTTCTGTTGGGCCCTAGCTCTTCTAAGACCCCTAATGTTCCAATAAAAGACTTTCATGGTTTTGGATGAAGGTTTGAACCCCCTTTTCCAACATTTTTCCTAAAATTATATTTAGTTGGTGCTTGTTTAGAAGATGTAACTGTTGAAACATTTTTAATACTTGAAGAAGTATTACTTACTGCGTTTACTGAATGTTCCATTTTCTTCTTCCCAAAATTGATCTTCATGAAGGAGAATTACCACCAACTTTTTCTTCTATGGTAAGTATTGCATTAAAATCACTAATGATTAACCAAGGTTTGTTTAATTCACTAATTAATTGCATCCCAGACCATAGAAATCTTCTCTGCACTAGCTTAACATGAGCATGAACACCAGATACTAATACATTACCCACTTCCACTGTAATCATTTGACTTATGATTGAAACAACTGAAGGAGTTGCAATAGAATTACTCCAAAACAACCATATATTACTTTTGTGATCAGCTGTAGCATTATGAATAATCATACTCTGCATACCAGGCAAATTTAACTTATTACAAAAAGAAGAACATTTGATTTTTGGTTCTGCAATCCAAACTAATGTTGGATTAAATTGCTTGACTAAATTAAACAACTTCTGTTGGGCCCTAGATCTTCTAAGACCCCTAATGTTCCAATAAAAGACTTTCATGGTTTTGGATGAAGGTTTGAACCCCCTTTTCCAACATTTTTCCTAAAATTATATTTAGTTGGTGCTTGTTTAGAAGATGTAACTGTTGAAACATTTTTAATACTTGAAGAAGTATTACTTACTGCGTTTACTGAATGTTCCATTTTCTTCTTCCCAAAATTGATCTTCATGAAGGAGAATTACCACCAACTTTTTCTTCTATTGTAAGTATTGCATTAAAATCACCAATGATTAACCAAGGTTTGTTTAATTCACTAATTAATTGCATCCCAGACCATAGAAATCTTCTCTGCACTAGCTTAACATGAGCATGAACACCAGATACTAATACATTACCCACTTCCACTGTAATCATTTGACTTATGATTGAAAAAACTGAAGGAGTTGCAATAGAATTACTCCAAAAAACCATATATTACTTTTGTGATCAGCTGTAGCATTATGAATAATCATACTCTGCATACCAGGCAAATTTAACTTATTACAAAAAGAAGAACATTTGATTTTTGGTTCTGCAATCCAAACTAATGTTGGATTAAATTGCTTGACTAAATTAAACAACTTCTGTTGGGCCCTAGCTCTTCTAAGACCCCTAATGTTCCAATAAAAGACTTTCATGGTTTTGGATGAAGGTTTGAACCCCCTTTTCCAATATTTTTCCTAAAATTATATTTAGTTGGTGCTTGTTTAGAAGATGTAACTGTTGAAACATTTTTAATACTTGAAGAAGTATTACTTACTGCATTTACTGAATGTTCCATTTTCTTCTTCCCAGAAGAATTCACCACTGAAGTCCATGTTGTGAATTGCGTTGATTCTGTAGTAACTTTTCCTGATCATGCATCCACAAACTTAACTTCACTTTTTTCTAGTTCAGTTACCTCAGCCATTTGAATAAGCTTATGAGGTTCCATATCTCCCAGAATTTCTTCATCAATACTTAAATCATCATCTTCTTGTTGCTCCATTTGATTTAGAGCATTAAATCTACCACTATTCAAATTTACTACTTCAGGAGTAATCTGAATATGAGGAGTTATTATACTTGAAACTACTGTATCTTCTACCAAAGGATTAATATTAGAACTACAAGTACTCACCTGCACCACTTCCTTATTGTTGCAATTATCTTCATTACCATTACAAATATCAAAATGAGCATGAGGAGTAACAACTTTAGGATTATGAGGAGTAATAACTTTTGGAGTTTGCTGCTGAATAGAAGGAACTCCAATTTTAGGAGATTGTTGCTGATTAGAAGAATTTCCATATTTAGGAGATTGCTGCTCAGTAGAGGTATTGCCTATCTTGATATTGCTATGATTATGAACTTCACTTATTGATTGATTCTTGTTTTTTTTCCACTCTGCATTCAGTGATCAAATGTCCTAAGATTTTTCAGGTAGAACAAAACTTTGGACAATCTGGAATTGAAATATTTTGATAAAAACCTCCAAATTTTGTGCCAATCCATATCTTATTTGGACTAGATTTAGCAAATCTACTTCAACTAAGACATTTGCATAGTACCCAACTTCAAATTTCTCTGTTGCATCATCAAGTTTACCAGGATTACCAAATTCCTTACAAATCTTAAAAAGAATTTTCTCAGTCCAGAATTCAAGTCCTAAACCTGGAAATTTTACCCAAACCATAGCTCTTGATGTTCTTTGATTTTCAGGCCTAAAATTAGATATCCAATTTCTTACTTGAAGTACTTGATTAAGAACTTCCCATTTTCCTTCCTTGATGTATTGTCGATACGTTGCGTTATCCAATTTGATTCTGAAAAAAACCCTTCCTAATGGAATAAGTTTGCCATCTCCTTTTAACTTCCATTGTTGACGAAGAATGATAGCAGCATCAACAAACTTAATTTGTTGTAAAATTAATCTCTCAACCAGAGAGAACCTCCAAGGATTTAAACTTTCTTCAAATAAATCATCAGGCAATTCTATGGAAGGAGTTACTTGTGAATTTTTTTCATTACCTAAACCTACCATATTGATCTTATTTAAATCAATTTCAGTGATTTTAGGACCAGAATCCATGAAACCACCTGAATTAACAACTACTAAACATGAAAGAAATAATTAACTAAGAAGATTTTGAATGATTTTTCACCTGAGATTTAATGAATTTGAACACTGAAAACGAGAAAAAATGAGAAGAAAATTCGCCGAGTTGATCGCCCGAGCTGCAGAGCTCAACTCACCCGAGTCAACTAGATCACTTTTCTTATGTGAGCATACCTTTTTCGGCCTTTTGGCTAAGATCAAGTGTAGTATCTGTTCTTATCAGTTTAATATCAGATATGCTCGTCCATCGGACGACACGTTATTAAATTAATTTTATAATTTTTTTCAGGGTGTTCCCATGACAACAGCTTGCTACTGGGGTTCTCAAGCGAAACATTCTCACGCGTTGGCTCTGCATTGCACTACTGCAATGGCCTGGTGGACGGTGCACCCCACCAAAACTAAGCTAAACATTAGGTACTTGTACTTGTTCCCCATGTTTTAAGGTCTGATTTCAAAACATGTCTATTTAGCATCTCAATGCTAGACATGGCTGTGATTTCAAAACATGTTTGTGTTTGTAAAGAGTTAAACATGTTTGTGTTTGTAACGAGTTGCAACAAATTGAAAGATGAAAATATCTTGCGAGGAGCCCTAACGATTCTCTGTTGGAACAATTTCCCAAATCCGCCTGCAAAAAAATCACAATCACAAACCAAACAAATAAAAATGTTATGGCTGAGTCACGACCAGGTCGCTCTCTTTAAGACGTTTCGCGGCTCTGCCCAAGATTGTGCAAACAGTTCTTCCATGTCACGTCGTCCCCAGAATAAAACTGCCGAGTAAATCTCTTTCACAATCACTCTTGCACTTTGAGAGTATGTGATACTTGTATACTTCTATTCTTGCTCAAAATCAAATATGTAGAAAACAAATGATAACCATTCACTAGTTTTCTTTCTCTCAAAAAATCATTTTCTTTCTTTAAAACTCCATAGACATTAGAGAAGAAACTCTCTCTTGTTTTTCCAACCAAAACTGATTTTTGTACTCAATAATATCAATAATTAATGATACTTAATTACCCCAAACATAACCCCATTAACTTCCCTAAATAAAACGATCAAGGAATTAATAAGAATAAATTTCTTTCATAAAGATAATTATGACTATTAAAATAAGTTTTAATAATAATGAAAAATGGAAATAAAATGTGGTTTTAAATAATATATTTCCAACAATCCTCCACTTATGTTTTTGAAACATTGAGCAAGATATGTATAACAATGTGCATAAGCAAAGGTATCTTTCTATTTTGAACCTTTACATATTGTTAGACTCTCAAAAAATATTACCATAGAGTGAACACAGGTCTTTGAACTCTAGGAGATAAAAAGATTGTCTAACACACACACAACTATACTAGTGTAAAGTCTAAAGTCAGCACAGTACGGCCTTGTGCTTGAATCCTGGTTTAATGAATGATCTAGAGAATTTCCCATATTCTCATAGAAAGCGGCCACACTTTCACATCCATATAGGTGAGTCTATCAAGAATACTCATGTAGCTAAGTATTCCACTCTAAATAGAGATATAGACATCATTAAGAGTTTTAGAAACAAAAACTCAACCTTATCTCGCTTCAGGATATCATGCGCGGGATGAATTCTCAAAATCATGATTCTGTGTTTACATATTATCCGTGACTTAGCCTCATTTGAACCTACATTTTGGGATCTCCATTCATAGGTAGGGATTGCCTTTTGAACCTACTTCAGAAATCTTGAGTTATAGGTTGGCTGTCCATCACAAACAACTATGTTCATATCATTTGTGAATCATTATTCCCTTTGAACCTATTTCTAGGTGGGTATCCATCACAAATGACTCAATTCTCAATGGGCATCAACATCATCCCATAAGATGTACTCACACCTTCTTATTAATCCTTTCGTCAAAGGATCAACGATAACTCTTTTCTGACCATATATAATCCATTCTCATAGCATCAAAATAATATGTTATTCGATCATTGTATATGTCGACTCTACCGTTGTAATTAACAGTTCTCAACTCTTGCAATAGCCGCGGTACTATCGCATTGGATTAATATGTCTGTTCTTTCTCTATCTAGTAGAGGATTGAATCGCTCCATCCCGTAGAGGATTCATCTGAATACATTTCTAATCAGCTTCACAATATCCATAAAGGATTTCTTTAAACATTTTTAGATAATGTATTTCTTGGTTTAAGGTTCTTTTCATACACCTTATAACCTTCTCAAAATTTTACCAATTTTCCATACTAGGATTGGTAAGTTTGAATATAAAACCCCCACTGTGGAAGTAAATATATTACACCCCCACACAAAATCAATGATAATATATATATAGTCGATTGGATCACATAGCAAAGAAACATACCAAGCTATCATACTCATGTCTAGTGCAATCATACACAATCTCAAAAGCACAAGCACTAAAAAAAAAGAGTGGAAACTAGTTTATAGTCAGACTGTATATATTTCTGTCTTTTTTTAATTTCATTTTCTATTTTCATTGAAATGAAAGAGATCCAAAGAAAGAAAAATATTCTTTTCAAAAATATACACCATCTTCACTCAAGTCTTTCATATCAAATAAAAAACTAAGCATGTTCTCAGTTTCATTTTCATTCTATAAGTGAGAATAAAAGTTCAAAAAATCACTTATGCATACAAAACAAAGAGTATTGTGCATTTCACTTCATCAATTCTGAAATCATTCAGATGAATCAAGTAAACAATTTATTTATTTATTTTAAATTGTTTTAAGATTGTTTTCAGAATATAGATGATAATTTATCTAACTTATATGCTTTCTTTTATTGTAGAAACTACACAGTTATCCATACTTGGTTTACATAGATTCTCATCTTTAACTTACATAAAAGTATATATATTTCTACTTATGACTATAACAAATCATACATCATAGAAATAACATCAACAAAACAAGCATGTAAGTTAATTTAGCGACATGAATGCACGTGTCAACAATTTTCTGTTTGCTTTCCTAAAAACAATAGGCTCATGAATTTATCGTTCCAAAGATTAATCTTTTAAATAACAAAGTTACTTTCTATGAGAAGTTATCTTCCAAATTATAAGCAACAAAATGTTCATGACTAAAATTTAGTCTCACTATATATGCTTTTCTAGGTTCATTCTTAGTGAATTACTTGTCACCTTCATTTTTCTAGTTCCTCTAATTTAAATCAAAGTTCATAAAACATAGCGTATAGAACCCCCACTATTTTTGACTCAAACAAGAATTTCAAAACAATATCCAAAGATTCCAAAAAATTGTGAAAAACTAATGAACCAATGATCTAAACCCAAAACGTTTTGCACAATATAGAGCATATAAATTCAAACAATTTCCGTGAAATCAAGATTACCTAATTCACTACTCAAAAATCATATTTGATATCAGGACAAGTTACTCTAAGCATCTTTATAAAATTATCAAATACTTTATTTCATCCAATATCATTGCAAGTTGCGTAAGATTTGAAAATGTACATGCTTTTATGAGTTAGGTAAGATTGCATACATGTTACTCAAAAAATTCGCCAAGTTTATAAGAAAAATATAACATGCTCATATTCATCACTAACTCATTGATTTCTTAAAAGCATGACAAAAAATCATATTTCAAATATTCAAAATTCAATTCATGTTATGATAAAATTATAATATAATATTCAAACATTTTATCTATAATCTATCATTTATAGTAGTGCAATGATCAAATTCAACAAATTTCTAATCTCAATCTTGTTAATAACAATATAGGCGGAAACTAGAATTCTTTCTCATTTCGGAAGTACGAACATCTTTAACAAGATTGTTCTTCTCAAAGTAAGCTTTGAGATCGTACCAATACCGAAAATCCTAGTGACGTGAGTATATCTCAACACCATTTTCTTTCAAACGATTTGGTTCAACTTTTGAACCATAACCTATCAAAACAAACATGGTGTAAAACACCAATATATAACAACCTCTCATCGTATCCACAGTTCACATTAACTTAGCTTGAAGAGCGTTGTTAATAATATTTGATATCCTTGCAATACCGTGCAAGAATAACAAATAAATTCATAATTAATATTACGTTCATTTCTTGATGAGAGTTGATATTTTCAATAGTTTTGACTAGGTTTTTAATTATTTTGGTTTGGGTTCATATAAAATTCCATCTCATAAGTTCCAAACTTATATGAGTCACATGTTTATTGTCATACACAATAATTCTCAATATGTTGTTTCCCTAAAATTTATTCTAAGATTGAACAATCAATTTATTCAACTAAGAATGCCATTATTTGATAACTACAATAACTACAAATAGTTCATTAAACATACCTAAATTTCTTTTAAAGCTCAAATGGTTATAAACCATTGTCCGCTCTTTGCGCATCAACAAACAAATCAGCAAATCCATTGTTGCACGCATCGATTAATCTCCCGCAATTTTTATTTCATTGGAAAATAAAAACTTGCTCAAGTAAGTGAATTTGCACCTGTCACAACCACTTACATGTAAGAATTTGAAACCAGAAATAGGTAATTTATGCACTTACATAATTACTTAAAAATGAATCAAAATATAGTACTCCAAGTTTCTTTTTAGTGTCAAACAAAGATTCAAAGTTATCTAGTTATAAAATCGTACATATATTTACAACTTTCTACTAAGCATATTATCAAACACATATGGTGCGTTTGATTTCTAACAATAATCTTCTTTTTCATTACCATAACAAGAGTATAATGAAACAAAAACCCAAACTTATTTTTGATGTACTTTATTACATTTCTCCAATCTCAAGTATCATGTCTTATATTTTGAACAAACATATACAACGATTTTGAAATCACATATCTGTCAATCTAAATATCCAAAAAGGAAATTTCAAAATGGGTTTTGAAGATAAGTTAATGGTATAAAACTTTCATGTTGCACACAAACCCAAAGTATCAGCACAGAGATCTAAGTTAATCAATACTAAATTTCTAATCGTCAGAAAATTTCAGCAACATTATTCGGTTTAGTAATATACTCTAAAAATGCTTTACGAACTCCAAAAATTCTGAAATTTAACATGAGATATCCTCATGATGTCTTATACACCAGGTAAAAACTTAAAGACCCAATTCCTTTTCGTTAAAGAGATGCACATAAAACTCTACAACCTGTTAAAAACGTTCGTTTATCTTCAACAATATTTTTGAATGCTAAAAATTCATGAAAATGATACCAACCATGTTACAATCCTAGTCCATCGATATTAGACATCAAATTAATTTTAGGTATTAGGTTACCTAGAATCTCAAGCATCAATATAAGATCGTTAAAACAAATTATACTGTTAATTTATTCAATAAACAAAATTAACAATGATATTTATCGCGTTTCAGCAATCGTTTTTCTTATAATCTGTATGGCCGAATAAATCGTCTTAAAATTGTTGGAACAATTGCCGAAATCCGCCTGCAAAACAATCACAATCACAAACCAAACAAATAAAAATGTTATGGCTGAGTCACGGCCAGGTCGCTCTCTTTAAGACGTTTCGCGGCTCTGCCCAAGATTGTGCAAACAGTTCTTCCATGTCGCGAGTCGTCCCCAGAATAAAACAGCCGAGTAAATCTCTTTCACAATCACTCTTGCACTTTGAGAGTATGTGATACTTGTACACTTCTATTCTTGCTCAAAATCAAATCCGTACAAAACAAATGATAACCATTCACTAGTTTTCTTTCTCTCAAAATATCATTTTCTTTCTTTAAAACTCCATAAACATTAGAGAAGAAACTCTCTCTTGTTTTTCCAACCAAAACTGATTTTTGTACTCAATAATATCAATAATTAATGATACTTAATTACCCCAAAAATAACCCCATTAACTTCCTTAAATAAAACGGTCAAGGAATTAATAAGAATAAATTTCTTTCATAAAAATAATTATGACTATTAAAATAAGTTTTAACAATAATGAAAAATGAAAATAAAATTTGATTTTAAATAATATATTTCCAACATTGTCTGAATTCGAAGTTTTAACCAAATGTTCACTTTTATAATCAATTCGAATCGGATGAAAACTGAAATATATTTGGAGTGGGTCATAAAATTCTAGCTACTTGCTAGACTGACCACATAGCATGTCAGATATAATCAATCCGAAATTTCAAAAAACTCTCATATACAAATCTTCTGTTCTTTCTTCATGCAGGACACCGTTCCTTGACAAAAATAATAATTTATACTATGACGGAGTTCATCCGGTACCAATTTGCAAGAATTTGCTTCAGTGGCTCAACTGCATGCACCCCGATTAATAGTCGAAGTTAGCTTTTAAGCTACGGTAATAATGCACTCAGATACTTATATGTACCTAACAGTTTCAGAGTTACTGCTTCATGGAAATTATGATGTAATATATTTTAAGCTCCAAGGTGCATGGAAGCTTCAAATGGAAACTGAAAAAAGCAGTCTTTCAGTGGATTACAATTCGGAAGTTTAAAATCCGAATTGTAAAATCCACTGGAGAACTGATATCTCAAATTGAGCTTGTATGTACTACTTTCGTAGAAAGTCTTTTGCGTGTTCGATAGACGCTGCAATATAAAATGAGCTTTCCAGTCAAGTGAATATATCTACTTTCTGTTAGCGTGTAAATTCTCCGAAAGTTTTATTGATGCATGTAAGCTAGTTCATCTTCTCCACATTCTCTAATAGCAATATTGAGAACTTTGTCATTTGACGAAAAAGGCAAGACATCACAGCATTGCCGTCTCCGCGCTTCCAGCTTAATATGAAGGTCTAGCTTATGTGCGAACACTCGGATTTCTTGCAGTTTCTTAGTCAAGTCCTTCTTTTTGAAGCAGTTCCCAATACCATTGCTCTTGTAAATGCTCTTAATGACAGGATCATTTGTATTCAGATTTGTCGATAAATTTTCCAGAAAGAAAATTGTGGGTCTTTTGCATGGATTACTATCAATTTTTCGAGTATTGAACATGTACAGATCTGTGTTTGATATGTCTTCCCTCCATAGCTTGAACGTATTCCTGACTTGAAGAAGATCCCGAACAAGAACATTACCTTCAAAAATCTGAACAGCGTGACCCCAAGAAATCGATATTGTTCTTGAAAACATGTTGTCGTAGCAAATTGTTTGTTGCACTACTCTATGAGGGTCAGTTGTTGCAGCTTTCAGTAGATGTTCAACTGCTTGATGCGTTGTCTTGTTGGGAAATATAGGGTCAGCTTTATCCAAGTGATGAAGAGATATCAAAGGTGCTAATGGATGCGAGGCCAGTAATCCGAACAGATTACCGCGAAGATCAACCTAGCAAGATAGTTTTAGCCAAGTAGAAATGGAAATCGCATTTCAGGGTTCAGGCAATAATGAATTCAAATAAGACATACCTGATGAAATCCAACTTCATGAGTCAAAGAAACGCCGAGCTCGGCTAAACAAGAGTAAATCCTAGCATCACTTCCATAAAGATGAGGATAGCGATCCAGGCACGAATCCAAAACCTTAGCTAAAACTTTTGCAAGAGAGTAACTTACAGCGAAGCCACCTCCACCATAAGCCATTTCAAATGAAGATAAAACATGGTCATTCTGCACGAACGTTTCCGAAATAGATCCAATATAATACCAAAGCTTGTGATCATACTTGGACAGTGTCTTCACTAGATTCTCAGCGAAGAAGACAGTATCATCGTCACCGAAAACAAACCATCGCACGTTTGAATGGTTTAAATTCACAGTTTCCAGCAAAACTCGTGCTACGCGTATAGCAGATCGATCACCTCCTTTAAAGCTGTACCGGAACCGCGAAGTATCCTCGGACACACATAAAGGAGGAAGAGAAGTAGAATTAGCATCATTCTGCTGCAACGGCGGCATTGCATCGAGAAATACACAGCCTCTCATTTGTTCTGGCTTCCACCATAGACGAACGTATTCCTTCCGGTTTTCCCATGAATTGGAAGCTGAAGCAATTCCAAAAACCACATGATTTATTGTTGTTTCGGAAGAAATTTCAGCATAGTCTGATTTTCTTAACCAAATGTTATCCAATATAGGTGCTTGATTTACTAGTACTGATACAAAAAGATAGACTAAACTAAGACAGGATAAGGCTAAAAAGATGGTTTTAGAACTGCTGATCAACTGGCGAACTACCATTCTTAACTTTAGTTACTTACCCTGGCTCTGACGGCTGGATGGCTGTTTCCGGCACAAAAAAAAGAGAGGAAAGAATACGTTCGACAGGTACACTGGAATTCTCGAAACCGGAACAAATGAGAGGATGTGTATTTCTGAAGGGACTTCTCATTACAGAATTTTTAAGAGGCAGCTGCAAATTTTCTTAAATGTGTATTAACTAGTACTAAGTATTAGGGGACAAGATCCTTCAATCGGGGTAGTCTTTTTTTGGGAGAAGAAATCTCAAACCGACACAATTTCTAACTTGGGAAACGGCGTTAGTCAGGATTAAAATAAATAATAATAATAAAAAAAAAAGTATTAGTTTTTTTATGTTATCATCGTCTCTCTTCTCTAAGAGCGACTGCAATGGTACGACTAAACTCAAAGATCAAAGACCAAAAAAAAAGACTAAATATGAGTTTAATCTGTATTGTGACGTTATGGGAAGAAGACCAAATTTGGTCGCGCGTAAAACAATTTTACGCATGAAGACGGGCGGAAGTATTAGTTACGTTTCATTTCTGCGCTGAATTATAAATTACGTTTCAAACGGGCGTAAATATAAATCACGTCTGTTATCAAGCGTAAATATAAATTACGTTTCGTATGGGGCGGAATCTTAAATTCAGCCCGTTGATCAGACGGATTCCAAATGACCGCTCGAAGAAACGTAAAAATAAATTCCGCCCGAGTTAAACACGGTCACACAGCACGTGTGAGATCAGACGGGCGAACATCTGGTGTCCGCGTGAGGAATTGTACGGACGGACATCTTCTGTCCGCGTGATGAATTTGTCAGGCGTAAAATATTTTTACGCCTGAGACGGGCGTATCCAAAATTTCCGCCCATTATAGGTTTTCATTAACAGACCACATCTCCACTACTAACCTACAACTGTTTCTTCTTCTCTCTTTTCTTCTTCTTCTTCGTATTCTTATTCTTCTCTACTAACAGTACTACCAGTCTACCACTCTACATATCTATTTCTTCTTCTTTCTTCTTCCTATTCTTATTCTTCTCTACTAACAGGACTACTAGTCTACCACTCTACATCTCTACCAAGTCTCCACCACCAATTTTAGTCGAGTGAGACAAGATTTTTAATCAAAATCGATCAATAACTTCATTAAAAAGGTGTGAATCGTAGTTATGGCGTTCTTTTATCATCATATTCTTACTTGATTGTGATAATTTATGTTTGAATTTCACAATTTTAAAAGTTAGGGTTTTGATAGAATTAAAACATTTTTTGGGGGTTTTCCAAAATCAGGGTTAAGAAGATTGATTTTTTTAATGATATGAATTGGGTTTACGTTTAATTTATGTTTTGTCAATTTTTAATTTTTTAATTTGAGTTTTGTTCATATCAGTTTGGGATTTTATGATTCTTACAATAGGTTTAAAGTGGAGATGAAATTCATGGAAGAATGAACACCTTCAGTAAGCGACCCTTCTTCTTTCTTAAGAAGTTGAGGTTGCGGTTGTTTATTGGATTTTGAATGTATTCAATTTTGAATGGATGTGTAGTGGCAGTAATGTTCTTATGGTAGTATGGTTGTGGAATGCTTGTATTCTAAAGTCTGTAATGAATATGCAGTAGATTGATTTCATATGGATTCTAATGAATTTTTTTTTTAAAACTGTTAATTTGGTGTATTGGGAATTAAAAGAGATTTTTGAATCTAAGTGAAATTTTGCAAGCACAATGCTTCAGATTTCACCGGACCTTTGCATTCTAACAACTATGGTACTTCTGCAGACTCATGATAGCATATGAGAATGGGTTGATCGTCCTCTGGGATATTTCTGAAAGTCGGGTTGTCCTTTTTAGAGGCCACAAGGATCTCCAATTGAAGGATGATCAGGTGGTTGAGGAAAATACATCTGAGTTAGAGCAAGAGGAGAAAGAAATAAGCTCTCTATGTTGGGCATCTCTTGATGGATCCATTCTTGCTGTTGGATATGTGGATGGTGATATTTTTCTATGGAACATGTTAAGTGCGTTCTCTATCAAAGGTCCACAAGCTGGGGGATCATTTATTGATGCTGTTAAGCTACAATTATCTTCTGGGAAAAGAAAGATTCCGGTCATTGTCTTACATTGGTCCGCAAATAGTAGATCGAACAATGAGCGTGGAGGGCAATTATTTATCTATGGAGGTGATGACATAGGATCTGAAGAAGTCCTTACTGTACGTTTCAGCTCTGATTCTGGTTTCCGCTCCTTAATCACTTACATATTAGTCGCCATATGTGCTAGTATTAGTTAGTACTTTGTACTTAGTAGCATAAGAAAAATAACACCATAACAGGGCACTGATGCTTCTTTGGTTTGATAATCTTCACACGCGTCCTATGAGCTGTGCTAACTCTTTTATGTTGCTGTTACAGGCCTTGAGTCTTGAATGTTCCTCCGGTAAAATCCAATAAACTGTTAATCAAAAATCTGCTACGCAAACCCGTTTGAGAGGGGCGGAATTTTGGTGTCCGCCCAAGAGAGGCGGAATTTTGGTGTCCGTCTGGCAACGCGCGGAATTCTGCTGTCCGTCTCATCAGGCGTAAATTTATGTTACGCCCGCAACAAACGTAAATTTAAATTCCGCCCCACCAACATACGTAAATTTGGTTTACGCCCGTTAACAAACGCAATTTAAGTTTACGCCTGACAACAAACGGATTTTAAATTTACGCCCGACTATATTAGGATTTGGGATTTGGTCGCGACTAAATATGGTCTGGGTTTTGATCTTTGGTTGGGATTTGATCTTTACTCCGTCCCACTGTGTTACGATCTCATCCCAAATTTTTGGTTATACTCGTCCACTGTGGATGCTCTAATGATATGCAAATTAACCAAGTACCATAACCGCTCACATCAATGATTAAAATTGGTATTAACACTATCTCACACCCAATGTAGTTAATATCGGATATCCGTTTATCTCGGCCGGGACCGATACACTGGTACGATTTTATATCGGGGATATTATCGTTGAAATATCGGTTCTAGATTTAGAGACTATAATTTTATATTAAACATTTCTCCACACATTTTCGGATAAGATATAATAGATAACATCAATTTTATCAAAAAAAAAAAGAGTAATTTTAGTAGACTTGCTTCGAGAGCTACATGCACCTCTACTACCATCCGGAAGACTTTCTTCGCCAAAATTACCCTTAAACTTTATAGAAAACGACCAATACCGTCTCATATCAGGAAATGTAGGAAAATTTCGTATCGACCGATACGGCCGATATTTGACTGAAACGGCCGATATTCGACCGATACGGCCGATATTATCGGACGAATATCGTATCCCCGATATCCTTCTTATCGTATCGTTTTGGGCCGATATCCGAAATATCCCCGATATATCGGCCGGTACGGCCGATATTGACTACATTGCTCACACCAACCACAACTGTTATTAGTATACGCATAAATTAAGAAGAAGAAAGATGAGATGAGATGAGATGAGATGAGATGAGAGGAAAAAACGGGACTGAGTTCCCTTTTCATTTCATTTTCTTCATTCGCTACAGGTACTCAGTACACAAATATATAGATGTCGCACTAGAAGGGGATAAACATTAGCTAAGGGATAACCATCCCTATACAAGTGACACATCAACTACATATGTGTCTTTTTCATGGAGATTTTGCATGGGCCCACATGGTTATGTGGCAATCGATGAGTCATCCACATGCTATGTTACACCATTCGATATTTTGCGTCGTCCTAACTTCGCCAGAAAAATCTAACTGGGACAAAAACTGGCCGAGAGAAAAGAGTACAAGTTTGATAGTTTTAAAACGATGTTGGTTACCGTAGATTTTCTCCCTTCATTAGAATCGTCCAAGAAAACCATTTGGAAAAATATGAACGCGTGCGCCAAGAAAATCTTTTGGGATAAAACCTGAACACTGGAAGCTCACAACAATATTGTCGATGTAGATTTTTTGGCTTCGTGTAGAACTTATCAGGAAAAACCGTGTGCGGTAAAAACCTTAAGAGTAAAGTGTGATAATCCGATCACTGATACCGCCAAAAATTCTATGTATATCCATATCTTAACATGATGTTCACCGTTTTAAGTTGTTATCTCATTAAAAACCTCGTCAGGAAAATCCAGAGGGACAAAACCTGAACATAGTAAAACATGAGCACTCAAAATTGTGATAGATCTGCAAATGTTTCCTCGTTAAAACCTTTCTTGGTAAAACCCATAGGGACAAAAACCAGAACAAAGGAAAAAGAGTACAACATTTCGAACTGCGGATAACATTGGACTCGCATGCCTCATTAAAACCTTGACAAGGAAAACCCAGTGGGACAAAACCTTGACTAAGGAAAACGAGTACACGGCGTAATGTCCAACATTTCCATATCCATAGTCTTATACGACTTTACTTCCCCTGATGAGTAGCCGTCTCAGTTGATCATTTTGTTTGATAACATTGCATAGAGATCGCAGACCATCTTCTAATGTCTTCAGTAGCTTCATCTTTCTTTAAGTGATAAAGTCATCATGATTTCCTTTATGCAACTACTTAATGATCATCTGGTTGTGCCAGCCTTTTATTCTCTACTAGCTTTGTCTGAACAACCATAATTGATTGGAGGAAAACAAGTATCCTCTACTACCAGACTATTAGCTAAGAAAATATTTAGCTACTTTAGCAAACCTGTCAAAAATCAAAACTTAAACAACTTGATTAGCTTTTCTCTGTGGGAGACACTCAGTGATCTTTCATGTAAAAGATAAAGCTTAAAGGTACCACGAAGACGAGGGAGTTCTCTTCGAACCAACGTCTCGATATTAGTGATGGCCAGAGCCAGGCTTACATGTTTACTACAAACCCAATATCAGGTATCTGTAGCATATTTCAGCTAATGTACCATTTGTACATATTTGTACACAAACCACAGAGTAAATTGATCAATGATAAAGTAAGAAATCGAAAGACTGTAATCTTGCTTTTCCAAGATTCTCATCTCGAACTTCTGCTTTAAGCATTTTTGTGCTTTGCAGGACTCTTCAGAAGTTCCAATAAAGTAGATGTTGTATACGTCAAACCTAGTAAGTGCATAGTATATGGGCATTTAAGATGGTTCACATTTCCATGGTTTAATAAGCATTCACTTAGACGATTGACCACTTTCGTCCTTATTGAGCAAATGCACACGACATGGTAATTCTACTGATAGGTGGAAAACCTTCAGGAATGTGTATGCAGTTATCTGTACTTCATACAGATTCGCAATAACCACATCCTTTGATGCATGTCGAGTCCTTAAAATACTTCCAGACAAATACCAAAGAGGTAGTTGCATTCGTACCAGGGAATATGTTACAAAGAAACCCATCTCATGTTTCTGTGAAAGGATTTGTTCCATTAGTTGACTTTTCTTTTCTCAAGATGCGCACTCACCCAACTGTAGCCACTACGGGCTACACTATCGGATGTCGGGATTGCAAATACCCGTCTGTGGCCAAGAGTAGCTCACATTATTGACGGTTCAAAATGCAATTCCAAAACTACGTATTTCAATGAGAAAACTATTATCCTGTTTAGATCTCTCCTTTGAAGTTTAACCAATCATTCTTTTGATGACATTCCTGTGTAGACAGTGGTTCAATACCAGCATCATCTATGGCATCATCATTAGATACTTTGACCGTGTCACCAATAATCATTCTATTAGGATCTAAGATTTCTCTATTACATGCATGCTTTACTGGAATATCCTCATTTTGAAGTTCCACAGCCTTTCCAGAGACGTTTTCCTAATAGGAGAACTAAACTTATAGAAATTAGATTTTCCTTTGATAGTCTCTTTGAGAGAACTATATTTCAATGATTGTGAATGGCTCTTTCTTTCAGGATGTGCAGAATATTTTAAATCAACTAGTCATCCACGTTGTGGTGTGTTTTAAATGACACACTTGTTTCTACACACAGTTTTTCAAAGAAGCAACTTGATTTGCAATTTCCGAAGATATCGAATCTTCTGTACATCATTGATTGATTCAAACACTAAGATGAGGTAGATCTGGTGTACGTTCACGCCATTTTTCAGGAGGTAGAACGGATAATTCACGCCGTTTTTCAGGCGACAACCTTTCCTCCCCAAAACGGTGGAAATACTTTCTCATCAAATTTACAAATCTTGTAGTGGAAACAGTGGAATATAACACGTCTTAAACAAAAGACATGACAATGGTTTCGTGAGTAATAATTTCAAATGCTTTATGAATGAATTAACTAAACCATTCAATGAATGCACAAGAACAATAAAGTACGAACCATAAATGCCCAGAGCATCACTAGAATGATACAACATCAATGACTAAGATTTGCATTCAAATCTATATGAGTATAGATACGTAGTCACTACCTTGTTGATTTGTCGAGTCATTTATGACTACATACCACAGTTCCATCAACATGGTTAGTATTTGTGGAAACTCACTTTCAAGGGGTGGCGCTACATAACAAGCGACCTCAATTAGTTCTCTCACTATGCTTTTATATAAGCATCAAATTTGCAAACCATGCTAAGACCAAAGTCTCAAAAACGTACAAGGGAGAAAACAACACAATATGATTGAGGTCCATACTTTCCAATCTATAAACTCTGTCGATAATTCCTTTGCAAAGGGGATATCTATCCACAAAAATTTCAGTAGTTACTCTGAAAATTATCAACAACCAGTTCATAACCAGTTAATAACAATCTTACATCATTCTCCAGAGTACGAGGATATTGTAATCCATTAGTATCTTTGAGCTTGGTAGGGATCTTCTATCGCCGTGACATAAAAGACACGATACATGCATTTGAAATGCTGTTCATTGTTGCTGATCTCTATCGGTCGTCTTGGCAGGACTGGTACTGATATTGAGATAATGTCTATGATCATAAAATTCGTTTACAGTTTACTGTTAATTTTACATGGAAATGTAAATTCTTAAAATTGTTCCAGCTGGACAGTAAACGAGAGAGGAAACCTGATCAGTTACTTCTCCTGGATTGCGTGTTATTATTGATTTTCTGTACCCAGTTGCTCCCTTAATAGGTATAGTAATGCGGAACTGGATGTCATGTTGATGAGACATACCCGCCTGAGGATTAGGGGGAGAATCGTCGACGATATTGGTTAACTCCAATTGTGTCTCATCTAAATTCTCACACCGAGAAATGCCTGAGGTGTTTGAGACTACTCTGTTGCTAGATTTAGCAAGGGTACGCTTGCTTGATTCTGCATAAATTAAAGTCCTTGCAAGGCATGCCATGGAATCACAACGATCATTTCATCTGGAAAGGGCATAAATGAAAAACCTCTAGTTCGAGGTATGCCAATCTAATCAGATAACGTCCATATTCTCTTTGAGTTATGAGTTGATATATCTCCTGACGAGGAGCATATCCATATAATTTGCGTTGATATCTCTTGGCGATATCTGCATGTTCAATCACTATGCTACCGTCCCGTATTTTTCTACTTCTGGTAGTACGGTGTTCATCAGGTTCTTAAACCCGAGAACTATTATGGTTCCCAAATATATGCCTACCACAATTGCATCTTCCTCATTTGTGGTGTCAAAAATAGACCAATATTTGCATAGGCACAAGTGCAAATTTAATTCACCAAATTCATGATTTTAGGTAATAGCTCAGGAGAAGAGAAGACATGATATTAACTCTAAATATCATTTAAAGAAACGCGGCACTCATTATCGCTCGACTTTTGTATATCTACGAGGCGCAATTAAAATATGCAGCACTCGTTGTTGTTGTCACAACATATAAAAAGTGTAGATTAAGCAATAGCTCTTTAAAGCTCGTCGATGCATATAATAGGCGCATATTATGCACGCCGGAAAGCTAGCAAGGACAAATAAGGACGCAAAATGTGCGACTCTCCTTATTGCTCCCCGCAATATCATATACGGTGCATGTATCTTCTCTAAAATCAATCCAAACTATTTTCCAATCAATGGTGAAATAAGAAAGAAAACATTCAAAATGCAATATATACGATTCTCGTATAATACCGACAAATCTCCAATTTCGTCCATTAAGCTCGACGAAATAATAATTTATCAAAGTTGAAATATGAACACATTCTTTATATCTTAAAAGAAATTGTCTCAATATCGATTTTAGGTCATTTCAAAGACC
The DNA here is from genome assembly GCF_003573695.1 of Papaver somniferum. Lineage (NCBI taxonomy): Eukaryota > Viridiplantae > Streptophyta > Magnoliopsida > Ranunculales > Papaveraceae > Papaver > Papaver somniferum. Next base: position 81,244,131 of record NC_039368.1, read on the forward strand.
GTTGATAGAGACAGACTAACCGTGTTAACCCGATGTCCATTTTCCATCTCATTCTAACCTTAGGTAGAACGACTTTGAATTCCGGAAATTATTATAGCAAAAGAAAATTTTGCTATTCCTCAGGATGCAACAATTCCTCGCTCTTCCGATATTAAAACCGTTAACACCATAAACTCACTGGTGTCCCAACAAAGAAGATTTTATTCTCTAAGCTATCCAAAAGGACGCGGAGAAACCTTCCGTTGGTTGGCTAAAGAGGAAAATCGAAAACATCACAAATATGAGTCGTTGCTAATATGTACCTATTTTGAATATCTCTTCGTATACCATATAATTGTGTATGCTCCAAATAGCACGTACAAGACATGATAAAATGTCTAACTTTATCTTTAACAAGTCCTAAACAAAATAGGAAACGAAGTTAGACATAATAAAAATTGTATGCATAAAACTGCTTAACAATAGTTAAATTAAATATGCAAGAGTTGAAGAGAATTATCCTTTTCCCGTATCGTCAGCCTCCACGCTGATTTCCACGGAACAATTCGTGCGGATAACGTTTTATGTTATCATCGTCTCTCTTCTCTAATAATATGCAAATTAACAAAGTATCATAACCGCTCACATCAATGACTAAAATTAGTATTAACACTATCTCACACCAACCACAACTGTTATTAGTATTTGCATAAATTAAGAAGAAGAAAGAAAGATGAGATGAGGGGGGGGGG
>NC_039368.1:81244994-81270789 GCF_003573695.1 Papaver somniferum
GGGGGAAACGGGACTGAATTCCCTTTTCATTTCATTTTCTTCATTTGTTACAGGTACTCAGTACACATATATATAGATATCGCACTAGAAGGGGATAAACATTAGCTAAGGGACAATCAACTCTATACAAGTGACACATCAACTAAATATGTGTCTTTTCCATAGAGATTTTGCACGGGCCCACATGGTTATGTGGCAATCGGTGGGTCATCCACCTACTACGGTATATACATAACAAGTTTGCTTTTTTCATTTAAAATAGTTTATCACATGACAAGTTAGGAAGAAACACTTCGAGATGAGATTAGAGGTTTGTTTCGGGGCGTTTTAAGAATTTGTCTCCTTAATGCAACCATTTTAGCGCTGCCTATATAGGGCGTGCGAAGAATATGTTGGAAGTTAAACCAAGATATGGTGATTTGGGTCGTGGACCAACAAGAAAAGTTGACATAGCGTGTCATATTTGGAAATCGAGTTTACTTGAGAAACAAGGTGTTTTGAGTTCTATTTAGAGTTTGGTTTATGTTAGGAAAGTGTCTTTGTTTAGAGTTTTATCCTTGTTAGGAAAGTGTGCTTTGAGTGATCATCAAGTTTCTGAGATTATAAGTAAGCTCTTGAGCCACAAGAATTGAACACCAAAACTGATTATCAATGTAGTCTTTTTATGCTTCCGCGTTTATGCTCTCCTCTCTCTTGTTCGATCCTACATTTGGTATCAGAGCAAGGTGATAGGAAAAGAGAGGAGAAGGAGAAAGAATTGAAGAAATTATTTGTTTTCGGTAGAGAATTGGTTCTTAGTTTTTCGTGAAGGATAAAAAAAAATTGTTGCGTCTGCGTTCACTTCCGACTGAACGTAGAGTGGTTCGTGGGGTCAAAAGGGACAGTGGTTCGAGATTAAAAAAAAAGTTTGATGAATGAGGTATGTGGTTTGTTGTGATGGATATTCACCGATAAGTTGTGCGTCTGTGTAGTTTGAAACCGAGAGGAATTCGAGAAGAATTGATGGTTGTTGTGTTTTTCCGAGCCGATGAAGATGCTGCTGCAAAGTGAGAACAGATTGAGATGGAGGATGGTGATATGGATGGTGATTGAAGGCGAAGATTGGTTAGTATATGGAAGGTGTCAGTTTTAGGAAACTGGATAATATATAGAAGGTGTCACTTTTAGGAAACTGGTTTATATTTGGAAGGTGCCAGTTTTAGGAAACTTTTGTTCCAAGTGGCTTACTTTTCGATGATGACAAAAATTTTGGAATTTTTTTGTTCTTGGTGATGATTTATGGAAGTGAGGGAGAAGCTCGAAGTTTGTAAAAAAAAAAAGATTAATTGATTTTGTTGCGTACAGTTAAGAAGAAGAAGAAGATGTTGAGCTGTTATGGGCTCGAGAAAGTGGCTTATTCTAAGGGTGAGTGGTTTATTCTAAGGGTGAGTGGTTTATTCTAAGGGTTAAGTTATGGATTTGAATTCAATAAAAAAAAAATAAAAAAAGATCAAAGTTGGTATTGCAGTTGAGAAGTCCTGGTACAGTTTGATGGTGTTGAATTCGAATTCAGAGACTTAGAATGACAAGGAATGTTGGATGGTTATGTTTGAGCTTATGGGAGGATGACGTGTTGGAGTTCAAGCTCAAACATGTTGGAAATCGTGAAGTATGGTTGAAGAGTTTGTGAGAGAAACTTGGAGTACCTACAAAATATGGCAGACTTTATAAAGAAGTACGCTTGTGGAAGAAGCGTGACTGGTCAAAGAAGAAAATAGAAGAAGAAACAACAATAAGGTTTTGAAGAAAGAGAAGTAAGAGAAGAAACAGAAGCAATCACCAAGGATGATGTGTGAGAAGAAAACAAGAGGTAGGCGAGTGGATCCACCATAAGAGAAAGGGCTATCGTAGGTGAATGGAGCCACCATAAGTGAAAGTGCAACCATCGGCGAGTGGAGCCGCTATAAGATAAAGGGCTACCGTAGGTGAGTGGAGCCATCATAAGTGAAAGGGAAACTATCCGCAAGTGGAGCCGCTATAAACGAAAGGGATACCGTCTTTTAGAGCATTGCTCGGAGAAACTCGCATCCGTTTCTATCTCAAGCATGTTTGTCAATGTTAGTGATCAAAATTATAAGTCTTGATTTCTAGCCTATTTATAGATGTCTCGGACTAGAACATAGATAGTGTGGTTGATCTTAGATCTCTTGGCCTTCATCATTTGAAGATGAAGAACTAATAAAGATATCTTGTGGAACTTCATCAACAAAAATGTATGTGGATACTTGAACTCATCTCTCACTAGGAAAGTCATTTCTTCTCTATCTCCTATATTGAGACATCAGTCGTATTTACGATATAGTTTTCAACTATACACATTTGAGATTTCGAGCTGAGTATATCTCGCTTATATATTTCTCAAAGTATGTGTTTGAAAGCTTTCGCTTTAGCCATGATCATTTTTACTCGTGACGAAAGTCATGTTGACATTTCAATAACTTGAAAATTGCTTTGATGAAAAATAGTTTGTGAATAACAACTATATAACATCCTCTAAGAATGTTTCAATTTTTGGAATGTAGAGTTGATAATGTAACCATCTTTTGATATAAGCATATATAGTGTGTTCGCACATTAGTGTATAAATCCATAAACCGGGAACCATGTGCATGCATATGTGTGTATACCAAATGGGTGTAAGGCGACAAGATAAGTGTGGGCACCCGTATGCATACTAGTAGAGGTTTTCAAACCGAAAATATCTGTTGGTTTTAGGAATTACAAACTCCTAATCTAGTCACCTTAAGTATGCGTATCCGTATGCACACTACATGGAGTTTTCGAACCGAAAATATCTGGTGGATTTAGGAATTACAAACTCCTAAACTAGTTACCTTAAGTATGCGTACCCGTACGCATACTGGCAGAAATTTTTGAACCGAAAATTTCTGCTGAGTTTGGAAACTTAACAAACTCTAAATCCAGTTGCTTAGGTACACATACCCGTACGCATACTTAAGCTGGTTATTTTATCAAATCGATATGTTCATGAACTTAAACATTTAAATCCTAAGGAATGCAATCTTTGCAAACCGTGGCTATTATGTTCATGATTGATTCATGTGAATCAAACCGATTTTGTTTCGATTATGTTTTCTATGCAATTGAACAACTCTTTAACTAGTTTCATTTGAGTCATTTGAACTAGTTATGGTTAAGATGAATAAGGTTAATATGAGAGTAAATATATGGCTAACTTTGGTTATTCATTTGTGAATCAACATGGTGTACACGTTTAGGTACGGTTACATAAACCTAAATGAAGGTAAATTCATTTATGTATGACAAGCTAAGTTCGATCTAACGGTTGAAAGATATTATCTTGGTTGAATCAGGTTTTTCATCTAACTGCGAATATTGAATGCTTTGCTACTAAGCTAACATTGATTGCAAAACCTGATTTGAAAACTATATAAAGGAGAACTCTAACAACTGGGAAACCTAATCCCACACCTCATGTGTGATACTAGTTGTATACTAGAGTCGATTCTCCTTTAACCTTAGGTTTATTCTCGAGACCATGTAGGTTAACGACTTGAAGACTTCATTGGGATTGTGAAGCCAGACTGATAGTACTTCTCTTGTAGCTGTGTGATCTGATCTTGTTGTATCTATCGTATGAGCACAATTGAATAATTGGCTTGAGATTTATTTCTCCGATAGGAAAGATAAAAAATAAGTCACAAACACCTTCGTCTCATCGTTTGTGATTCCATAATATCTAGTTTCGTTTCCATACGATTTAGACTATTGTGTGGTGATTGATAATACTAGGTTGTTCTTCGGGAATATAAGACCGGTTTATCAATTGGTTCCTATTCATCTTGATTTATCAAAAGACGGAAGAAAAACTCTTGGGTATTTATGCGGGAGATAGATTTATTCAATCCTAGACTTTTCTGTGTGAGACAGATTTGTTTATTAAGTCTTCGACTTTTGGTCGTAGCAACTCTTGGTTGTGGGTGAGATCAGCTAAGGGAATCAAGTGTGTAGTATCCTGCTGAGATCAGAGACATCAGGAGCGCAACTGTACCTTGAATCAGTGTGAGATTGATTAGGGTTCAACTACAGTCCAGTCCGAAGTTAATTGGTATTAGGCTTGTGTCTGTAGCGGCTTAATACAGTGTGATGTTCAATCTGGACTAGGTCCTGGGGTTTTTTTGCATTTGCGGTTTCCTCGTTAACAAAATTATGGTATCTGTGTTATTTATTTTCCGCTTTATATTTTGTTATATAATTGAAATATCACAGGTTATGCGTTAAGATCAATCAATTAAAATATCCAACCTTTGTTTGTTGATTTACATTGATTGACACTTGAACATTGGTCTTTGGTACTGTTCAAGTTAACTCCTCTTATATTCAATCGGGCTCGCAGATTTCTATTTGATGATTGCGAATTGAATTAAGAGTTAGAGATATTATACTCTTTGATATACTTTTATCTAGATTGAGTCTGAATGTCTAGTTCATTCTCTAGAAAGTGTACGGGAGTAAGTCCTCTCAGATTTCCAAACGAATAACCACACCCCAAATTTTCAATTGGTATCAGAGCAGGAAAACACGTTAAAGACCTTATAAATCTATGTTTGTAGCGATCTGATATGGACAAGGGTGTTATCTCTATAAACGTACCACCAGTCTTCGATGGCTCAAATTACTTATGGTGGAAAGTTGTTATGCGAACCTTTCTTCAATCGCGTGATTTTCAATCATGGGTATATGTAGTTAATGGCTATGATGCTCCCGTTGTTGCAGTTGGAAATGCGACCGTTCGAAATGATATTGGTGCACATGACGCTGCTGAGATACTTGCTGCAAAGCAAAAATATGACGGTTTGAATGCCATCATTCATGTCACTACCCCAGATCTTCAGCATCATGTGACAATGTTCACTCGGTCTAAAGATGCTTGGGATATCTTAGAAATCGTATTTGAAGATAATACCAGTGAAAAGGAAGCTAAGATTCGAAACCTTAATTCCGATTGGGAAAACCTTCGTATGGCAGATGAAGATTCATTTGATGAGTTTAATCACAAAGTGTTTGAAATTGTTAATGCATCTTTTGCATTGGGTAAGACTATTCCTGAAAAGAACATTGTGATGAAAATTCGCAGATCGCTTCCATCTAGATACGATTCTAAGAAGCATGCCATCGTTAAGGGAAATAACCTTGATGATCTTTCCAGAAATACTCTTGTTCGAAAGATTAAATTACTTGATCTTGATCAGAATACAGTCAAAACCTCTGCTTCCAACGCGGTAACCATTGCAAGTGAAGCCTCTAACTTTTCATGGGCTGATGAATGTTGTTCTAATCACTTTGATCTTAATAGATCACTGATTACACAAAAGATCAAGGATATGGTGAAGAAAAGCAAAAGATTTGAAGAATCATCTTCTCTTTCTAATGCTTCGAAGGATTCAAGTCAAGAAAAGGGATATCAGAGTGACAACAACCTACATATTGTCAAAGTGTATGAGGAAGCTTCATCCCTCTCATCAGAAGTTCCAGGTTACTCATATTCTAGTTTCAGAATGTGAGTCTGACATTGAGATCCTAAATTTCCTGGATAAGTATGAAGAAATTCATCAGGAAAATATTCGACTGAAAGAGTTGTTGAATAAACTTGAATCATCGCTCCAGGTGAAAAATCTTGAGGTTGACTGTCTTAATGATGAATTCACCAGAACCCTAATTTTGAAAGAGAAAGAGATTAACTCTCTCAAGTGTGACCTGCAAAGGTTATCAGGAAGCTCGGAAAAAAATTCAGTAATGTTATTTGGTCAAAAGGCTTTTGGAAATACACAAGGTTTAGGGTTCAAAAATAAGACAGTTAACACATCTAATTCATTTGTTCTAGCTGGTTCGGGATCAAGTGATCGTATGTGTTGCAAACATGAGTCATCTCTTCAAAGAAAATCCTTGCTTTTCTCCTTTTACGGAAGTACGAGTCATGTCAAAGATAAGTGTTGGAGATTCAACAGGAACTGCAAAAGAATTTCCAAACTACAAAAAGGCATGGAAAAGATGAATCTCTTCCTGGAGAAGAATTCTGGAACGCCTGGAGGCAAGAAGAAGTCCAAAAGAATCAAAGAAAGACGAGGTAAGTCTGTATAATAAACAATCCTTGAAAGGTCACCTTGTGACACAAGACGTGGACGCTCTGTTCACTCCACTACTATCTAAACCATGGTAGTGCTCTGTATCCTTATTTTGGACTTGAAAATAAGGATTACATCAACGTTGTTCAAGTCGTGAAAATCTTTTGTTGATTTCTTTATCTTTTTATGTACTTTTAATTCAAAATGGATAATGGATCATGAACCTTAAGATTTTTTAGGTTCACTAGGGTTGAGTTACTCTAGAGTCTGTTTATGTTCACTTGTGAACATCTTTTACCTTCTCTCTCTTAAAAAGATATCATCTAATGGCTCCTATAACATGAGAAACCACAAAAAGAGATGTTGTTCAAGCAGCCAATGTGTATCTATGTGAAGGAATCACTTCCTCAAGGAAAAGAAAGGTGAAGGATACGACTACTAATCTAGGTTCTTCCTCCTGCCTTTTTTCTGTTTGTCATTATGATAATAACTTTAGGGATATGGTGAAGGATTTCATCAGAAAAAGAAATGATTTAAAGTCTCGAATCGTTTCATCTTTGGATGATGTCACTCACTATGAACAAATATTGTCTCTAACCAAGAACACTCTGCGTGAACTGAAAAGAGAACTTAGTGAGTAGACTGATATCTCTGAAGACTTAGAGGAATTGAATGATCTTATCATCAATGGTTTCTTCAATAATGAGAATGAATTCTCTGTAGAAGCCCTGAGAAAGCTCTACAATGTCTAGTAAATCTTCTTATGAGAATTTGTATTCTTGTTTTGCTTAGAAGGATTACTAGGGTTTAGAATAGCCACTATTGTGATTACACATAGGTAGTTCCAAACATTCATCTTGATGTTTTTAGATTTATTTATTTAAATTCTAAATTTTCTAGAAGATGATCTTTTGCAATTTTAATCTTTATGATTTTGTATATTGCAAATTGTTATGGGATATGTTGTTTACGTCCGTGAACCTGTGATTGTCCCTTACTTGTTCAAAAGTTATCTTTATTATGTCGATATGAAAGTATTGATAAAAGATAGAATGAATTTTTGACTTAAAAAAGTTAAAAGTCTTTTATGTCATTAATTTGATGGAAGAAAGGATAAAGCTTTTGTTTACAAGGATTAATTCTATTGTATGTCATTGTGCAAATAGTGATGGAAAATAGAATGAATCCTTGTATATTCCGCAGTATTGATCGATCCTGATCCATATTTTTGTGTATGTACTATGGTGATCCATAAGTTTTCTTATGATTGAGAATAATCAATTGAATGGATCATTCTCATGATTTGTTTAGTTTTGTTGCTCCACAATTCTTCTTATGTTTAGCATGACCAATTGAATTGATCACTTATGTAGTTAATTTAGTTGTGTAATTCCAATTGAATTAATCATGGGTTTTCTTGTGGTTAATTTAGTTGTGCATTTCGATTGGATTAATCATGAATTCTTTTGTGAATAATTCAATTGAATACTTTGGATTGAAATTCATGTTTTCATGTGATTTGGTTTTATCCAAAGAAATCCTTCTTCTAGCAAAAGTAAGGTCGCATTTGTTGTTCCTTTGGGAATGACATTTTATGGGGGAGAGTTATTTTGAACTTGTGCTTAATTTTCATATCTTTGTGGGGAGTGCGGTTGTGAAATTTTTGAGCGGTTATCTTATATCTTTATAAACTCCTTGATGAATGCATTTAGCTTCGGCTATATGATTGCATCTAAATTTGTTGGTATGTTAATACACCTTTGGTCATGAAGTCCGTGGAAATTTCATTAGGATCCCACCAATTTTCGTACCTTTGCCAATTTTATTGACAAAAAGGGGGAGAATTAATGTGTAGTTCACGCTACAAATACATATGGTTTATGTATCATTATGTAAGGGGGAGTGGTTTTCATGTTGAGAAAAGGTATTGACTAAGGGGGAGTGATACATATCACCACAGTATTGTTATCAAAGTTGTGATACAATTGAGCTTTGATACTGTGTAATAATACTATGACACTGTATAACAATGATTGAGAGCATTAGTTTTCTCATTGTTATATCTACGGATCCTCAACCACGATGATACTAAACTTACAACCTTTGGAATCATTAGAGTACTTGGAAGTGACGAAGATTTCGAGTCATGTTGAAGATTCCAAGGAAATCAATCATGTGGACGAGAAGCTACAATTCTTTATTTATTTTGTAATCCATATGTATTGATAGTTTTGCCACTAAAATTGACAAAGGGGGAGATTGTTAGAGCATTTCTTGGTCAAAATCGCATGCGTTGCTATCTCAAGTATGTTCGTCAATGTTAGTGTTCAAAATTATAAGTCTTGATTTCTAGCCTATTTATAGATGTCTCGTACTAGGACATAGATAGTGTAGTTGAGCTTAGATCTCTCGGCGTTCATCATTTGAAGACGAAGAACTACGAAGGAGAGCTTGTGGAACTTCATCAACAAAATGGTATGTGGGTACTTGAACTCATCTATCACTAGGAAAGTATATTTCTTTTCTATCTCCTATATTGAGACATAAGTCGTATTTACGATATAGTTTTCAACTATACAAATTTGAGATTTCGAGCTGAGTATATCTCGCTTTTACATATTTATCAAAGTATGTGTTGGCAAGCTTTCGCTTTAGCCATGTTCATCTTTACTCGTGAAGAAAGTCATGTTGACATTTCAATAACTTGAAAATTGCTTTGATGAAAAATAGTTTGTGAATAACAACTATATAACATCCTCTAAGAATGTTTCAATTTTTGGAATGTAGAGTTGATAATATAACCATCTTTGGATATAAGCATATATAGTGTGTTCGCACATTACTGTATAAATCTATAAACCGGGAACCATGTGTATGCATATGTGTGTATAACAAATGGGTGTAAGGCGACAAGATAAGTGTGCGTACCCGTATGCATATTAGTAGAGGTTTTCAAACCGAAAATATCTGTTGGGTTTACGAATTACAAACTCCTAAGCTAGTCACCTTAAGTATGCGTACCTGTACGCATAATAGAGGGAGTTTTCGAATCGAAAATATTTGTTGGGTTTAGGAATTACAAACTCCTAAACTAGTCACGGAAGTTTTCGAGCCGAAAAATTCTGCTGAGTTTGGACACTTAACAAACTCTAAATCCGGTTGCTTAGGTACGCATAGCCGTACGCATACTTAAGCTGGTTATTTTATCAAATCGGTATGTTCATGAACTTAAACATTTAAATCCTAAGGAATGGAATCTTTGAAAACCGTGGCTATAATGTTCATGATTGATTCATGTGAATCAAACCGATTTTGTTTCGATTGTGTTTTCTATGCGATTGAACAACTCTTTAACTAGTTTCATTTGAGTCATTTGAACTAGTTATGGTTTAGATGAATAAAGTTAATATGAGAGTAAACATATGGCTAACTTTGGTTATTCATTTGTTAACCAACATGGTGTACACGTTTAGGTATGGTTACATAAACCTAAATGAAGGTACATTTCATTTGTGTATGACAAGCTAAGTTCGATCTAACGGTTGAAAGATATTAGCTTGGTTGAATCAGGTTTTTCATCTAACAGTGAATATTGAATGCTACTAAGCTAACATTGATTGCAAATCCTGATTTGAAAACTATATAAAGGAGAACTCTAACAACTGGGAAACCTAATACCCACACCTCCTGTGTGATACTAGTTGTATGCTAGAGTCGATTCTCCTTTATTTAACCTTAGGTTTCTTCTCGAAACCCTGTAGGTTAACGTGATAGGATTCCGGGAAACCCTATATGTAATAACCGCAATCGCACGGTGTCTAACTAGTAGACAGCGGCAAGTACGGGTGGAACCCACAGAGAGCGGTGGAAATACCGTAATCAATAATCCTGATTAACAAACCGGAGATGATGTTTTTCAGAATTTTAGTATTAAGGAATTGAAAAGAACGAAAACAAAACAAAATTAATTAAATGCAATGAGAAGACGGTAATTAGGGAGTTTTGGTTTCCACCAATCTAATCATGCAAAACTCATATTTAATTTCTAAAACATATACTCCATAAATTGTTTCACCGTTGTAATTTCCTCCGCTTCTAAGTTGATAGTTCTAGAGATTTATTTATCAATCGCAAAGCATGTCCCATCAAAAATTACTAAGCATGGCACATCAATATAAAAATATAAATAAACAATGGAACTATCTAACCAATATAAAGTTGCAAAGTATCGAATATCAATCCATAAGCATACTTCGTCAAAGAACCTAATCCAAGCATGAGGCATCAAACAAAAAGCATATTCGATCAATTCAACTTTGTATGCAATTATTAACCATACATATTGAAGAAAAATTACTAGACATTTAAATTATTATTATGAGTATTAATAAATGAGTCTGCATAATCAAATTAGTTTTCACCAAAAATCCTAACCAAAATTTAGCAAAACATGGAGATAAGGTTCTCAAAACCCACTAAAATAAATTACAAGAGAAAAAAAATAAACCAAGAATCAATCGCGCGTCACCACAATATGATTGATCTTCTTCTTCCCGTTTCTCCCCTGAAACCTCCACAGCAGTCCAAACTCTCCTACTCTTCTCTGGTTTCGGCTCAGTCGCCGCAACTCCCAAAACTGGCCTCCTTTTCGTCGGCTCTGTAGCCTCCAAACTCGTCTCTCCCTTTTCTCAAATCTCTGTTCATGAATATATCGGTGCTGCGAGGGTTTCGTTAGGATCTAGCACATGTGATTCCCCAGGCCCAGTCCACTTAATAATGCCGAATTCCAAACTCCATATTCAGATCCAACACCGTATGACCACCAGCTCCCTAAGTCTGGTCACATCGCCAGTTCTCACTTCCTAAACTTCCTCTAGCTTAACTCCACTTGCAACACAGAGACCGTCACTAGAAATTCTTGCCTCACCATCTTCAGACCAAGCTTTTGCTGCCTTATTCATCCACTGCTTTAATCCCATTACTTCATCACCGAATACTATCACCTTCTCGAGAATACAAAACCAGCCACTGCCAATTTCTTCACTGACTATTGCAGATCCACCTACAAAGCCACCATAACCATAATCATTGAACTTCTTATCAGCCGACGTACTTCTCCACTTGGCTGCTGCACATCAACAGCTCCTTTGTCTTGTCGCTGCAGCTGTTGTTGTTGAACCATAACTGAAACTCCAAGATTCCAACATGACTTCACCACCATCGACCATTTCATCCAACCACCACTGACTGCATTTCTTCACTTCCAACAGCAGAAACACCATCCCATGACTGCAAATACTCCAGCCTCAACAGCAGCAAGTCTTTCTGATCTTCAACTGTCCCTTTCTTCGCTCCATCGACCACCATCATTCAAACCTGCAACCCCAGGCTCCATCGAATCACAACTCCATTTTCTGTGCTTCTAATCAAATATCCACCGACTCTGGACACAAAACCACCATCAGCTGTATAAGCCTTCTTCACTCCATCTTCAGATTACACTTCAGCCATTAGCTCACGAATTAATTCAGCCAACATACCCAGATTCCCTTGCTACCTGAACTCTCGAGTCAACTCATTCTCCGTCCATCAAGATATCCACCGACGGCAAAAAGTTCAGTTCAAAATCTTCACTGATTGAGCGACACATCCAGCGATAACAGCCCCCTATTGCAGTTGATTCCTCTCGCTGAAACTCAGTCCAAAATCCAACCAAATCGAACCCAAATCCATCTCCATGCACATGTTCAGAACCACACACAGCTGACCCCATTTTCAGTTCATTCAAAAACAACTGGGAGCATAAACCAACAGTCCCTTTGAGAGCTGATGCTTTCTGCCGAGAAATGAAAAGATACGTACTCTTTTAAACTCCCAGTAACTAACACGTGGTGATAATCAAGCCAGGCCACGTTCACTCATCTTCTTTGCCTAAACCACTGGTGGCAGTTTCACACGCTTGAGTGAAATTAATTTCATTTGTTTCCCTTTGATGTTTCTGTCCATGAAATGATGAAGTGGTGCAGCAACTTAGGCAACCCAAGGCAACCACGGTTACATGATCCAGTCTAGCTCCCAACTAAGCCATTTAGTATCTGGATCTTGCAATTCACTTGTACTTTCTACGAAAGCACTAAAATAAAGTTATTAACCAAATATCGAGTCCTAGCTAATATAAATATGAATATAAAATGTAGCACCTACGTGCTTATCATAACGACTTGAAGACTTCATTGGGATTGTGAAGCCAGCCCAATACTACTTCTCTTGTAGTTGAGATTTATATCTCCGATAGGAAAGATAAAAAAGAAGTCACAAACACCTTCGTCTCATCGTTTGTGATTCCACAATATCTAATTTCGTTTCTATATGATTTAGACTATTGTGAGGTGATTGATAATACTAGGATGTTCTTCGGGAATATAAGACCTGTTTATAAATTGGTTCTTGTTCACCTTGATTTATCGAAAGACGGAACAAAAACTCTTGGGTATTTCTGTGGGAAGACCGATTTATTCAATCCTATAGACTTTTCTGTGTGAGACAGATTTGTTTATCAAGTCTTCGACTTTGGGTCGTAGAAACTCTTGGTTGTGGGTGAGATCAGCTAAGGGAATCAAGTGCGTAGTATCCTGCTGGGATCAAAGACGTAAGGAGCGCAATTGTACCTTGAATTAGTGTGAGATTGATTAGGGTTCAACTACCTTCCAGTATGAAGTTAATTGGTAGTACGCTTGTGTCTGTAGCGGCTTAATAGTGTGGCGTTCAATCTGGACTAGGTCCCGGGGGTTTTCTGCATTTGCGGTTTCCTCGTTAACAAAATTCTGTTGTCTGTGTTATTTCTTTTCCGCATTATATTTTGTTACATAATTGAAATATCACAGATTGTGTGTTAACATCAATCAATTAGAATATCCAACCTTTGGTTGTTGATTTACATTGATTGACACTTGAACATTGGTCTTTGGTACCGTTCAAGTTAACTCCTCTTATATTCAATCGGGCTCGCAGATTTCTATTTGTTGATTACGGATTGAATTAAGAGTTAGAGATATTATACTCTTTGATATACTTTTATCTAAATTGAGTCTGACTGTCTAGTTGATTCTCTAGAAAGTATATTGGAGTAAGTCCTCTCAGATTGCCAAACGAATTGTTGGGTGTGGTTGTTAGACCCCCGCATTTTCACCGTCTATGAGTTGTGTGAAGTAATCCCAATGTGAGATTTGGTTTAGAGAAGAAAACAAATTTCAGTGTGGAATTTGAGAAGTGAAAACAACAATGGTGGGTGAAAATCCCATGAGTTGTAGAGAACAACAATATCCCATGAGTTGTGGAGAAAAGATGCCAATGATATCGGAAAATATCAGAAAATCAAGTTAGATGGATCATGGCAGAAGCGACAAAGAGTGAAGAAAGTAGAAGATGAGCTACAATGCTCAATGATGAGTTACAGAATTTGGTTTCTTGCTTGTTAAGGATGGTGTTCCGCTGCGATGAAGAAGAATGTGAAAAAAAAGTTTGTGATGGTTGCTATGGTATGATAGTAGTGAGTGTTGATGATTGTTGTTAAGCAAAATAAGAAGATTGGTTTGTTAGCTAAGTTGCAGTTGGTGCTGCGGTTTGTGAATTGAGTTTATTGATTGGATAATGATGACGGAATTCCAGTAGGATCATGAAATTGGGATAAGCTATAATTGAGTATCAAGGAGTAACGGTTTGTTTGTGGTATCTTTGAAGATGAGATAAAACAAGGACGTGTTGACGTTTGTCAATGGAAGAAGAGGAATAGAAAATGAGAAAAGACAAGGATGTGTTAACTTGATTAATGGAAGAAGCTGAGGAGTAGAAGAGGGTTACGGAATTCTCGTTGAATGATATCTTGGTTTAAGGGAGGATGTTGGAAGTTAAACGAAGATATGGTGATTTGGTTCGTGGACCAACAAGAAAAGTTGACACAGCGTGTCATATTTGAAAATCGAGTTTACTTGAGAAACAAGGTGTTTTGAGTTCTAGAGAGTTATACAAGAGTTCTATTTAGAGTTTGGTTTACGTTAGGAAAGTGTCTTTGCTTAGAGTTTTATCTTTGTTAGGAAAGTGTGATTTGAGTGATCATCAAATTTGTGAGACTATAAGTAGGATATTGATTCATAAGAATTGTACACCAAAACTGATTATCAATGTAATATTTTTTTTGCTTCCGCGTGTATGCTCTCCTCTCTCTTGCTCGATCCTACAAAACACGATAAGGATATGTAAAGGGCGAAGATAAAAGCATATTGCGTCACTGTTGACACATGCGATGACATCACAATCATCGACGGAACCAGGAATCTATGTTCGGGGGGCTAAAAATTGTAGTTGGACTAAGTTAATACTTGGGCTAATTTCAATTCACACCTGGGCTATTTTTTACAAAAGCTGAAAAACACACGGTACAAGCTCGACGATTTTCCTATGATAGCGCGATAGGATCGCACAAGGGTTACCGAAATACAAAGCTCTATTAGCTGTAAACCAATATCGGTGTTAGTTGTCATCCACTAGGAAAATCCTTATATAAGGGACGAGAGACCATTGTAAAAGGATATGTTAGGTCTACGTATGGAACCCCAGAGAGAGAAGTTATTTGCGCTTCAAGTTAGGGTTTGTACTTATTACACTTGTAATTTCTTATCTTCCGTAATAAGATTTCAAGTTTATTTCTATCATGTGTTATAGTCTGGATCTCTTGTCATTACTTGGGTGTGCTATAGAATTTCCTGTAGATACATTTTAGTGCTAGAAAATAGCTTGGAGGAGTACGAGGATTTATTCTCACATGTTGAGTAATTCTAAAATGGTTTGATTTCAATATTTTTTTCATCGTTTTTGTAATTTAAAACACCTTAAACTATCTTATTTTCACAATATCAGGGTTAGATAATTGTTGGTTCTTAAAGTTTTACAAGGTTTAAGATCTTCATTACCATTACGACTTAGATCTGTATTTTGGGTGACGTTTCCCTGTGTTTTCGAGTCTTTTTAAGATTTGACAACACAAACATCGTGAGATATTCATTGTTTTTGAAGATATTGGAAACAACATCAAAATTTTAAGACCTTGTGAATCTCTATATTGAGTAACATCTGTTTTTCGTTGTGAGTTCCAATAACTTGACAGTGAAGCAATGGTGAGGATAACAACAAGGGAAGATCATGTCATAGCCACACGAAGAAGCAGACGAGTTACAGACAGAAGGAGAAGAAGATAGAAAATTGGTGAAACATCAGTTGCGGGTGAAAGACGTGCCCAAGCTTAACCAGTGCGATCAGAGGTCCAAATTATACAACCAGCTGATGATGCCAAAAGAAACCCATATGAAGAAGGACTAGTTTACACAACGTACACTGACATTTTAGAAGCAAATAAACAAAAAAATGTGTCGAGGATATTCCAATGGAATCTTACCTTTAAATGGATGGATTCTCGTTCTTACAAAGCATCCGGCTGATAGCGGTCCACTCACAGCCAGGTTTCGATCTCCGAATAAAATCTTACATATAAATTGTCTTATTCTTTATAATTAAGTCACTAGAATTTAGAGTTTATGCCTATAATGGTCTTACTATAATTGTTTCTAATCCAACGAACCAAGTTTCCGAATTATAGTGGTCCATTCACGACCAGGTTTCGATCTCGGATCCAGGTTATGCCTCGAAGTTGCCGGAAGAGGGTTAGTTTAAGGTTTCAGAGAATATTCCAATGGAATCTTACCTGTAAATGGATGGATTCATCGTTCTTACCAAGTTTCCATCTTATAGTGGTCCACTCACGGATAGGTTTCGATCTCGGAATGGAATCTTACCTGTAAATGGCCTTATTGTTTCTAATTAAGTCACTAGAATTTAGAGTTTATGCCTACAGTGGTCTTATTGTAATTGTGTCTGATCCAACGAACCAAGTTGCGGCTTATAATGGTCCACTCACGACCAGGTTTCGATCTCAGATCCAGGTTATGCCTCGAAGTTGCCAGAAGAGGGTTAGTTTAAGGTTTCAGAGAATATTCCGATGGAATCTTACCTGTAAATGGATGGATTCATCGTTCTTACCAAGTTTCCGGATTATAGTGGTCCACTCACGACCAGGTTTCGATCTCGAAATGGAATCTTACATGTAAATAGTCTTATTGTTTCTAATTAAGTCACTAGAATTTAGAGTTTACGCCCATAATGGTCTTATTGTAATTGTTTCTAATCCAACAAACCAAGTTTCCGGCTTATAGTGATCCACTCGCGACCAGGTTTCGATCTCGGAGCCAGGTTATGCATCAAAGTTTCTATAAGATGGTTTATTTAAGATCTCAGAGAGTGTTTAAGGTTTCAGGGAATAATCCGATAGAAACTTACCTGTAGATGGGTGGAATCATCGTTCTTACGAAGTTTCCTACTTATAGTAGTCCACTCGCGGTTAGGTTTGGAGCTCAGAGCCAGGTTCATTATCGAAGTTGACGAAAAGGGGTGTGTTTAAGGTTTCGAAGAATATTCCGATGTAATCTTACTTGTAGATGGGTGGATTCATCGTTTAAGCTTTTGACTATGGGTTGGGTGGGCCGGGTCGGGATGGAACGGATCGAACCGGGTCGGCTCTTACTTCTCCTCTTTTCTGGGATCAGAACAGGATCCTTCTCCTCTTTTCCCCAAGGATTCCAAGCGACGGAATACTGTGACATAAGCATCGCCACACATGCATACACATATACAGTACGATCAATCATAACAAACAGTGAAAAATAAAATATTTTATTAACAAATATTATATAATTTTTTTTAAACATATTATCAAATATTGTAACAAAAACTTAGCTGATTTGACTCCAACGATCCCAATTTGATTGAAAAAAAACAAAAATAAAAATAAATACGGATGCAAATAATCCTCTAGGGATTTGATAGCAACCAAAAAAAATAAATCAAAACCCATTGCCGCGAGGTTAGAGCTAGTGCTTGATAATGTGTTGCAGTGGAAAACATAGAAAAAAAGTAAAGAGGCAAAGAGAGGTTTTTATTGATCAGCATCCTCGGGTTACATGGGACAATATTCTTTATATAGCACGCACGCGCGATGCGCCTTCCCCTCCATTAGTATTGTATCCGTTCATTTCGTAATTTTTATTTTTTCATGTATTAGTCTATGGTCAAAGTCAAAAATCGGTCAATGGTAAAAGTCAACGATCAGCGCCAAGTAGTGAAAAATAAGCTAATCTACAAAAAGTAATTACGACTAAGCTCGAATTCTTCATTTAATAATTTTTCAATCATAATTATCCTTTTTCATTAAGAATATGTATTTGTAACTCGTAGTTTTCTAACACAGAAAGACTTCATTATACACAACATTTTTCCTGTACGTTCCCATTGCAAGGTGCCTTTAGTAACTAATACTTTCGTGTTGCTACTCGACACTCCCCATTTTATTATTATTATTATTATCATTATTATTATTATTATTATTAAAGAATCAAATACAAGGTACAATGTCGATAGAGGGCAACCTAGCTACAAGTTGAGCCCCTACACCTTTTTGAATTGAAATACCTAATTTATAAAAAAGAGAATTACCTATTTTGTAATTGAGATCATAATTAGCTATACAATTTCTCAACCTATTCAAAATAAACACCATGTCTTCACTAAGTTCTCCTAAAGTGGAGAAAGCAAGAACGCCAAAACCAAACCCATGAGTAGACACCTTATCCAAATATTTTGCCCTCTTGCGTGAAATAGCATTAGAAATAGCGACACCCGGAACGAAAGTTCGACCATTAATACCGGAAAAAGTTGAAACACATGTAACATCAAAACAAAAATCTTTCCCATTAACCTAATTACATACAAGAATGTCGGCTGGTTTCAAATCCTTACCATCATCCGATGAGAGTCAAAGATTGAACTCTTTTCTAGCCGCAACTCTATCCTTGTAAAATATATCTGAAACAACATCCCTAACAAAATCATGTCTAAACTTTATGCCCACCTCACTTGCACAATGAAGTGCATGATCACCATAAACATCCATTTTCCTCTTACAACAAGCACAAACATCAATAGTATTAAACATAGGTATTCCAAGCCTATAACTAACAACTTTCCTGAATTGACGAGGTCCAAGTGTCTGATTAAGCCCACATTTTGGTATAGCTTTGAGGTAATCCTGAGCGTGGTCAAGCCTATTGCTTTGCCAAAGTATAGTATCACATTCTGACATAACAAATTTGGAAGGCATATCTTTCTTAGCAACCTCAAAATACTGTATTACCAAAGATTTCATAGGACGAGTGGCAATAGTGTTGATATTGAAAGAAGACAGCTCACATACCTGCATGAACAGTGACAAGGCATGCTGAAAGATAAGGCTTCGCTCAGATTCCGGTGGAAGATTAAAGATGATCTCCTACAGATTTCTCGTTTGATAATAAGAAGCAAGAAAGAAGTATTTACTCGTATCTTCCATCGTGTGAACTCCCAAACCCCCATCCTTCATTGGCAGCGTAACAATACGTTGTTGAAGGATCCCAAACCATGCACCATCTTCTGTAACAATATATTGTAGAAACTGTATCAAGGGACGATCATAACAAGAAATAATTTGTTGAAGAGCCTCAGTTGGGTAGTTCTCATATTGAAATACAACTTTGAAACACCAGCCCAACTACGTAATAGTAATAACTCACTCTGCGGGTCATGCAATTGCTTTACAAACTCCATGAGCTGTAAAGTTTTATCAATTTTATGCTTCACAAGGTCACTGCAAAACATCAGATTACAACTCACCGGCCCTCCCAACAGCTTAACACCACAAGTAGGTCTACTAATGTTAGCCAGAAAGACTCCATCAGATTGACTTCTAGCATCAACGCAGGGCAAAAATAACTCAGTCTTGCGAACATTAAGATGTAGCCCACGGCTACTGCCTTCAGCCTGAGTTATCGAGAGCGCTTTAGCTACTTCCATACTATCACCAGCAATGGTACCATCATCAAGGTACCATGCATGAAAACCAGTTTGCACTGTTCTGAAATCATGTTCACTAGATTATATTATTATTATTATTATAAAAAGAAAAAACATAAGATTCATTACACGGCGGTAGTAGGCAGTCGAGCTACGATCTGGGCGCCTACACCGTTTTGAATAATAATACCTAGTCTATGAACTAAAGAATTACAAAATTTAAAATTAGCGTCATTGTTAACTAGACAGTTTCTTAATCTCCTTAGAAGCAAAACTAAGTCTTCTCCCAACTCTCCTAGGGTAGAAAAGGCTAGAGCTTTGAACCCATAGCCCAGGGAAGCACATGTATCTAAATATTTGTTACATTTGCGGCTCACATCGGCATTGATTGCATGGCCCGGGGTAAAACTACGGGTTCTGGCAATGGTGAATGGCGAGACTCCTATGACTTCAAAGCACACATCTTTGCCATCTTCCCAGTTGTGGATGAAAATGTCCGCCGATTTAAGATCTTTTGCATCCGTAGACCGCAATCCTAGGGAGACTTCTTTCCTTGCCGGTATCCTTGCCTTGTGGAAGATATCTATGATGTCGTCACGTGCCATATCATGTCTGAAATCAAACCCACCTCACTTGCACAATGGACTGCGTGGTCTGCATAGATGTCCATAGGTTTGCCACATACAGAGCAGGAACTGTCAGCTTCAAAAAAGGGTATGGCTAACCTGTACATGAGAATGGAACGAAACTGCCGCGGCCCAACTGTTTGGTTCAACCCGCTAATAGGTACAGCCTTGAGGAAGTCCATTACATGTTCTCTCCGATTACATTGCCAGATACGTGTTTCTCGGTCACTCAGGTTGAAGCAAAGTAAAATGTTCTCTTTGATAGCAGAAAAGTATAACATCGCCAGTGATTTCATGGGATGGGGGCGATATTTTTAATGCTGAAGTTGGAGGACGATAAACCACAAGCTTGCATGAAAGTGTGAAGAGCATGATCATACATGAGGCTCAGATCATATGGAGATGGGCATTGTAGAATAGCATCTTGCAAGTATGTAGTTTAAGTGTAAGAAGCCAAGAAACAATATTTGGAGGTGTCTGCCATTGTGTAGATGTCGAAGCCACCGTATTTGAGTGGCAAGGTAGCCATTCTTTGTTGTACCATGCCAAATACTGCCCCATTACCAACTGTCAGTCGTCGCATATATTGAAGAAGATAATTGTCGTACCTACTGATGGCTTCCTGTAGTGCATTAGGGATAGTAGTGTGGAGTGAGAAGTAGAGTCTCGAAACACCGGTGCAGTTTCGAAGCAAAAGTAATTCAGACTGTGGGTCTTGTAGCTGTTGTACTTTATACATTAACTGGACAGTTTTATCCACCATGCTTAGAACAATATCACTGCAAAATTGAGCATCTAAGCTGACAGGTACGCCTAGAAGTTTTACTCCCCTCGATGATCTGCCAACGTCTGCTGGAAAACACCTTCTTGACAAAACCTTGGATCCGGTGATGGACAGAAAATTTCAGTCTTTTTGATGTTTACATGTAATCCCCGTTTAGGTCCTTCCGACTCTATGAGTTTTTAGTGCCTTAGCCACTTCCAGTGTATCAGCTGCAATGGTACCGTCGTCCAGGTACCATGCATGAAAATCCAAGTTGCATTGTGTGGAAATCATGTTGACAAGAGGCTGTAGGGTTAATGCAAATAATAGGGGACCAAGAGGGTTCCCTGTTGTACACCTTGAGTAGAAAATAGGATAGAGTCGTTGTAATATAGCCTAGCTGGATGGGAATAACAAAACTATGCCCATCGAGCAATATCAAGGCAATGTATCCTAACTTCTATGATTAACGCAGTTCTATCAACGAGATTGAAGGCATTGCTAAAATAAATGAGCATCATTGTACATGTGTTACACGCACCTTTAATTTACAGCATTCTATTAGCTGCATGTAATATACCTTCTCCACCACAGGGTACTCCGACACCAAATTGATATGTGCCTAAGTAAGAAGCCAATTGTTTACATGCTGTAGTGGCAGTCAGTTTTGAGCAAAGCCACCTCCATATTGTTCCAACTACAATTGGCCTTAGTCTTCCTCCTGGCTTAAGTAATGGGGTTAGAAGAGCGCTTGCTATGTATTCACCGAGAATATGCCGCCGAGACACAAATTGATTGCCCTTGTCATCGAATTTAGGAGTTCTTCACTCACTTCTGCTGCAGGGCCACTTAAGGCATCTAACAGATGTTGCTCCCTAAGGCCGTCTCGACCACTTGAGGTGCCTTTAGGGAAGCTCTTGATTGCATCTAAAACTTATGCAGTATCCACTGATAGAGCAGCAGCAGGGACATCTTCAGTTGGGATGTATGGTAGTGGAGCATAAGGGTGCTTCGATTGAAGTTCATACAATGTGTCAGGCGTAGATGATGTTATGACGTCTGAAGAAAGTATGCGCGTTGCTGCTGCATATTGGCCGTAACCCAATTTCTTTCTACAGGCATCCAAATTAGGATTCTTCTTTTTCCTCTTACTGGTCTGCCCTTGTTTGGTACTTTGGCTGGAAGATGTAAGCAGTTGCTGAGCCAAGTTTATGCATCCATTAGACTCCCTCCACTGAGCCACAGAATGGTTAATTGTTGCAGTTTGAAGCTTCCTGCGATTACTAGAGCGTTATTCATATGAGTTCTTTGGCATGTAGAGGTTTAACGTGCATACATGGAGCAATAAAAGTTGGAGCCATGCTTCCATGCTATTGGGATTTGCAAGTACTGCATCCAAGGTAGCTTCAAGGGTACGGGAAAAATTCAATCTGCACTGTGGGGGTATACTTACAGCAGTAGGTATGTGCTTCTGATAGATGTTGTTGAGTAACTCCACCGTGAGACCACTATCCTAGATTATCTGAGAAGCAGTATGTGTGGAAGCCATATCACTTGATGCCCCTTGAGGTTTCTCAACACCATGAATTAAAAAAAGTAACCCTGCCTTCATTGTATGGACCAAGAATTGCATCACTCGGTTGATGATTGCTACATGGCTTCTTCCAGGCATGGACATGTAAGCATTGGATGCACAACCAATTATTACATGAAACGTCTGTTTATTACATGATAACGATTATTACATGAAACTAGTTGGACGCCTAACAAGTTAAGATCCAACGACATACTACTACATTAATTGAACAGGTTGTTGTGCTATCCTACCAGCGAGCCTCATGGGTAACCTTGCCAAGGGAGCCGAAGCAGAAGGGGGGACTGAGATTGTGTCACAAGGGAGGCAAGCTAACTCTACCTTCCATGTTAATTCCTACAATATTACGCCATTGGGGGCTCGAACCTGAGACCTCCTGGAACGCATGAAACTTTGGGAAATGGGGATGACCAGCTGAGCTAGGTGCCCGTTCTAGTTTAACCGCATTAATTGAACAGGTTATTATTATTATTATTATTAAAAAAAAATATAGCTACCAGGGGCTTTTATTATTATTATAACAAAAGGACACCCCAAGGGTATTTTATCAAGAATCGAAATCGACGTTACAAGAAATGGTTGGTAACCTAGCGACCAGCTGGGCACCAATACCTTTTTAAATAACAATCCCTAACCTATGAAAAAGATAATTGCTTATCTTAAAATTAGCATCATGTCTATCCGTACAATTTCTCAGTCTCTTTAGAAAGGATATGATATCATCACTGAGCTCGCCAAAGGTAGAAAATGCCAGTACCCCAAAACCATAGTTGTGTGAAGTACATTTCTCCATATACTTTTTGTTCTTGCGAGTGACAGCAGCAGAAATAGCGTGTCCTTGTGCGAAGTTACGAGTCCTAGCACTTTTGAATGGAGAGACACCTGTGACATCCATACAAACGTCTCTGCCATCTTCCCAGTTGTAAACCATGATATCTGCCGGGCTGAGCTCCTTGTGGTCATTAGAAACAAGCCCCAAAGAGACTTCCTTTCTAGACACATTACCTGCCTTATAACAAATATCATCCGAAAAATCTTTGACCATATCATGTCGAAATTTAAACCCCACCTCACTAGCACAATGGATAGCATGGTCTCCAAAGACATCCATTATTATTATTATTATTATTATTATTATTATAAACATCCATTATTATTATTATTATTATTATAAAAAACAAAGAGGAGCCACAAGGGGCTTTTATTGAAAACTAAAGAGTATGAATCACACAGGAACAAGAGGGAGTCGGGATACAATATGAGCCCCTACACCCTTCTGAATAGCTAAACCCACTCTATGAAAAAGTAAACCACCCACTTTGTTGTTCGCGTCATAGTAAACCAGGCAATTCTTCAATTTCTTCAACAAGACACTGAAATCTTCTCCAAGTTGTAACCTTGAAGCCTGCATATGTCCAAGTACTTGTTGCATTTTCGCTTAATGGATGCAAAAATGGCGTTTCCAGGGGTGAAGTTGCGAACACCTCCTCCTGAGAAAGGTGAAACTCCGGTTATGTCAAAGCAAGTGTCTTTACCATTTTCTCAGTTGTATATGAGAATATCTGCGGGTTTAAGAGCAGTATCATTGTCAAACGAGAAGCCCAAGGATGCTTCTTTCTTAGCCGCAACGCCAGCCCTATAGAAAATATCCACATCTCTTACCAAGTCGTGTCTAAATTTGAGAACGACTTCACTTGCACAATGGAGGGCATGGTCTCCGAATATGTCCATTTCACGTCCACAACATGAGCACATACAATCTTCAGGGAACATAACATACAAGGTACAATGTCAACGACGACGTTACACGACGACATCGGTGGAAAGCAAACGAGCGACAAGCTGAGTGACCACACCCTTTTGAATAACAATGCCTAACCTATGAAAGAGAGAATCACCTACCTTGGAGTTGGCATCATGACTAATGAGACAGTTTCTCAATCTTCTCAGAAAAGTAATTGTATCTTCACTTATCTCACCTAAGGTAGAAAAGGCCAACACCCCAAATCCATATCCAAGTGCAGCACACTTGTCGAGGTATTTGTGACATTTACGCGTAATTGCAGCTGAAATGGCATGCCCTGGAGTAAAGTTGCGTGTCCTGGCAGTTGTGAATGGCGAGACACATGTGACATCAAAGCATACATCCTTACCATCTATCCAATTATTATTATCATCGTGTTTTATTATTTTCTAGTTTAACCGCACACACAATGCGCCTGCGGTCCCTTTCCAAACAATTAAACTTTGCATTGATTTTTTTTTCTTTGGCCAATAATGCATTTTTTCAACATGATATAGCTGCAGACATGTGAAAAATACTAAAGAAAAATATTATAACTTTGCCTTCGTAGTGTGGGAACATCCAACATTGCCATGGGTAGGGCTGCACAAAACCGACTCAACCCACCAACCCAACCCACACCTGCCTGAAATTACCCGCACCCGACCCAACCCACTTAGGAGCGGGTCGACTATGGGTCACAACATCAAAACCCATCGTATGGTGGGTCGACTGTGGGTGACAACTTCCCTCACCCGACCCAACCCACCCACCCACCTAAATATTTCTAAATTAATGCTAACCCTTAGATTACCTATCCTAGATGAACCACATCCATTGAAGTGATAATATATAATGCCTAAACCTAATCATCGGCAACTTCTCTTCACTGAAGAGTCTTCAATCAGTTCCCTTCAACGGCAGTCTCAGAGGCTCAGTTTATTTTTTCATTTTCTCTTCGCTTTGTAAATCAAATCACAGCATCACCAGCAGCAATCAATCAACATCGTCACCAGTAAACCAACAACCAAAGGTGAGACTAGGAATCATTGTAATTTTTAAATACTAATTAGGGTTTTGTTTCCTAAGATTGATTTTGGGTTGGATTATTTCAATTATGTTCTTAATGTAATGTTCATTGTATTTTATGGTGGGTAACCCACCACCCACCCGATCCAACCCACCGTAATGTGGGTCGGGTGAAAATCGACCCATTGTAATGTTGGATTGGTTGCGGGTGAAAACTTATGTTACCCACCATCAGTGGGTTGGGTGACGGGTGAGGTCAAACCCGACCCAACCCGACCCATGTGCAGCCCTAGCCATGGGTTTACAATGACTACATTTTCAATTCAATTGTTCGATGGGAATAATTTAGGGTCTGTTTGGCATAGATGGAGTTTGAAATCTAGGGAGTTTCAACTACCTGGAATTCAAACTACCTAGAAAATGAATTCCACTCTTTTAAATTTGTGTTTGGCATGTTTACGAATGAAATTGATTGTATTTCTATTTTTTGAATATTTATTTGTTTCTATTTGATTACATAGTAAGCTTATTTCGAAAAAATTTTAAAAAATAATATTTTTTTAATTTTAAGTAATTAATAAAATAAATTTTAATTTGTAAAATAAAATTATTTACCAAAAACTATATAAAATACTATTAAATTAAAGTAATGCTTCAAAAAATATAAATAATATTAAAGTAATTTAATTTTTCATAATTAAATTAATATTTTTAATTGGATAATTTCAATGAAAATACATATTTTGTATTATTAACACTAGTATTTATTAGTAAAAAGTTATTTTTTATTTTTAATAATATGATTTAAAATTAAATTGATATATTTTCGAAATAGTTTTTATAATAAAATATTCAAGTAAT